>NC_090373.1:211344253-211539713 GCF_036365525.1 Heterodontus francisci | reverse complement strand
TGGTTATTATTGGGGTTATAAGGGGGTGTTGTTGGGGTTATAAGGGGGTTATTATTGGGGTCATAAGGGGGTTATTATTGGGGTCATAACGGGGTGTTGTTGGGGTTATAAGGGGGTTATTATTGGGGTCATAACGGGGTGTTGTTGGGGTTATAAGGGGGTTATTATTGGGGTTATAAGGGGGTGTCGTTGGGGTCATAAGGGGGTGTCGTTGGGGTCATACGGGGGTGTCGTTGGGGTCATACGGGGGTGTCGTTGGGGTCATACGGGGTGTCGTTGGGGTCATACGGGGGTGTCGTTGGGGGTCATACGGGGGTGTCGTTGGGGTCATACGGGGGTGTCGTTGGGGTCATACGGGGGTGTCGTTGGGGTCATACGGGGGTGTCGTTGGGGTCATACGGGGGTGTCGTTGGGGTCATAAGGGGGTGTCGTTGGGGTCATAAGGGGGTGTCGTTGGGGTCATAAGGGGGGGTGTCGTTGGGGTCATAAGGGGGTGTCGTTGGGGTCATAAGGGGGTGTTGGGGTTATACGGGGGTGTTATTGGGGTTATACGGGGGTGTTATTGGGGTTATAAGGGGGTTATTATTGGGGTCATAAGGGGGTTATTATTGGGGTCATAAGGGGGTTATTATTGGGGTCATAAGGGGGTTATTATTGGGGTCATAAGGGGGTTATTATTGGGGTTATTATTGGGGTCATAAGGGGGTTATTATTGGGGTTATAAGGGGGTGTTGTTGGGGTTATAAGGGGGTTATTATTGGGGTTATAAGGGGGTTATTATTGGGGTCATAAGGGGGTTATTATTGGGGTCATAAGGGGGTGTTGTTGGGGTTATAAGGGGGCTATTATTGGGGTTATAAGGGGTTATTATTGGGGTCATAAGGGGGTTATTATTGGGGTCATAAGGGGGTGTTGTTGGGGTCATAAGGGGGTGTTGTTGGGGTCATAAGGGGGTGTTGTTGGGGTTATAAGGGGGTGTTGTTGGGGTTATAAGGGGGGTGTTGTTGGGGTCATAAGGGGGTGTTGTTGGGGTCATAAGGGGGTGTTGTTGGGGTCATAAGGGGGTGTTGTTGGGGTCATAAGGGGGTGTTGTTGGGGTCATAAGGGGGTGTTGTTGGGGTCATAAGGGGGTGTTGTTGGGGTCATAGGGGGTGTTGTTGGGGTCATAAGGGGGTGTTGTTGGGGTCATAAGGGGGTGTTGTTGGGGTCATAAGGGGGTGTTGTTGGGGTCATAAGGGGGTGTTGGGGTCATAAGGGGTGTTGTTGGGGTCATAAGGGGGTGTTGTTGGGGTCATAAGGGGGTGTTGTTGGGGTCATAAGGGGGTGTTGTTGGGGTCATAAGGGGGTGTTGTTGGGGTCATAAGGGGGTGTTGTTGGGGTCATAAGGGGGTGTTGTTGGGGTCATAAGGGGGTGTTGTTGGGGTCATAAGGGGGTGTTGTTGGGGTCATAAGGGGGGTGTTGTTGGGGTCATAAGGGGTGTTGTTGGGGGGTGGGCATAAGGGGGTGTTGTTGGGGTCATAAGGGGGTGTTGTTGGGGTCATAAGGGGGTGTTGTTGGGGTCATAAGGGGGTGTTGTTGGGGGGGGGGGTCATAAGGGGGTGTTGTTGGGGTCATAAGGGGGTGTTGTTGGGGTCATAAGGGGGTGTTGTTGGGGTCATAAGGGGTGTGTTGGGGTATAGGGGGTGTTGTTGGGTCATAAGGGGGGTTGTTGGGTCATAAGGGGGTGTTGTTGGGGTTATAAGGGTTGTTTGGGGTTATAAGGGGTGTTGTTGGGGTGGATAAGGGGGTGCTAGTTGGCAGGATCCCAAAGACACATTGTACAGCGAGCTCGCCACTGGTAGTGGTTGGGGGTGGTGGTGGGGAAGCGTCTGCAACGCGACATGAATCGTGTGACATTGATCACAAGTCGTGGGAGTCAGTTGCCAGCATTCGCCAGAGCTGGCGGGCAGCCATAAAGACAGGGCTAAATTGTGGCGAGTCGAAGAGACTTAGTAGTTGGCAGGAAAAAAGACAGAGGCGCAAGGGGAGAGCCAACTGTGCAACAGCCCCAACAAACAAATTTCTCTGCAGCACCTGTGGAAGAGCCTGTCACTCCAGAATTGGCCTTTATAGCCACTCCAGGCGCTGCTTCACAAACCATGACACTCAGGCGTATAATTTGTATTGGGGAAGGAGGCCAAAAGAAAAGAAAGAAAAAAAAGATTGGGGTTATACAGGGATGTTGTTGGGGTTACAAGGGGGTGTTGTTGGGGTTACAAGGGGTGTTGTTGGGTTAAGGGGGGTTGTTGGGGTTACAAGGGGGTGTTGTTGGGGTTACAAGGGGGTGTTGTTGGGGTTACAAGGGGGTTGTTGGGGTTTAAGGTTGGGGGTGTTGGGGTTATAAGGGGGTGTTGTTGGGGTTATAAGGGGGTGTTGTTGGGGTTATAAGGGGGTGTTGTTGGGGTTATAAGGGGGTGTTGTTGGGGTTATAAGGGGGTGTTGTTGGGGTTATAAGGGGGTGTTGTTGGGGTTATAAGGGGGTGTTGTTGGGGTTATACAGGGTGTTTTGGGGTTATAGGGGGTTGTTGGGGTTATAAGGGGGTGTTGTTGGGGTTATAAGGGGGTGTTGTTGGGGTTATAAGGGGGTGTTGTTGGGGTTATAAGGGTGTTATTGGGGTTATAAGGGGGTGTTGTTGGGATTATAAGGGTTTTATTGGGGGTATAAGGGGGTGTTGTTGGGGTTATAAGGTTATTATTGGGGTTATAAGGGGTGTTGTTGGGTTATAAGGGGGTGTTGGGTTAGGGTTATATGGGGTTAGGGGTGTTGTTGGGTTATAAGGGGTGTTGTTGGGGTTATAAGGGGGTGTTGTTGGGGTTATAAGGGGGTGTTGTTGGGGTTATAAGGGGGTGTTGTTGGGGTTATAAGGGGGTGTTGTTGGGGTTATAAGGGGGTGTTGTTGGGGTTATAGGGGGTGTTGTTGGGGTTATAAGGGGTGTTGTTGGGGTTATAAGGGTGTTGTTGGGGTTATAAGGGGGTGTTGTTGGGGTTATAAGGGGTGTTGTTGGGGTTATAAGGGGTTGTTATTGGGGTTATAAGGGGTGTTGTTGGGGTTATAAGGGGGTGTTGTTGGGGTTATAAGGGGTGTTGTTGGGTTATAAGGGGGTGTTGTTGGGGTTATAAGGGGGGTTGTTGTGGGTTATAAGGGGTGTTGTTGGGGTTAAGGGGTGTTTGGGTTAAGGGGGGTGTTGTTGGGGTTATAAGGGGGTGTTGTTGGGGTTATAAGGGGTGTTATTGGGGTTATAAGGGGGTGTTGTTGGGGTTATAAGGGTTTATTGGGGTTATAAGGGGGTGTTGTTGGGGTTATAAGGGGGTTTTGTTGGGGTTATAAGGGGTGTTGTTATTGGGGTTATAAGGGGGTGTTGTTGGGTTATAAGGGTTATTATTGGGGTTATAAGGGTGTGGTTAGGTTGTTGTTAAGGGGTGTTGTTGGGTTATATGGGGTTATAAGGGGGTGTTGTTGGGATTATAAGGGGGTGTTGTTGGGATTATAAGGGGGTGTTGTTGGGATTATAAGGGGGTGTTGTTGGGATTATAAGGGGGTGTTGTTGGGATTATAAGGGGGTGTTGTTGGGATTATAAGGGGGTGTTGTTGGGATTATAAGGGGGTGTTGTTGGGATTATAAGGGGGTGTTGTTGGGATTATAAGGGGGTGTTGTTGGGATTATAAGGGGGTGTTGTTGGGATTATAAGGGGGTGTTGTTGGGATTATAAGGGGGTGTTGTTGGGGTTATAAGGGGGTGTTGTTGGGGGTTATAAGGGGGTGTTGTTGGGGTTATAAGGGGTTATTATTGGGTTATAAGGGGGTGTTGTTGGGATTATAAGGGGGTGTTGTTGGGATTATAAGGGTTATTATTGGGGTTATAAGGGGGTGTTGTTGGGGTTATAAGGGGGTGTTGTTGGGGTTATAAGGGGGTGTTGTTGGGTTATAAGGGGGTGTTGTTGGGGTTATAAGGGGGTGTTGTTGGGGTTATAAGGGGGTGTTGTTGGGATTATAAGGGGGTGTTGTTGGGATTATAAGGGGGTGTTGTTGGGATTATAAGGGGGTGTTGTTGGGATTATAAGGGGGTGTTGTTGGGATTATAAGGGGGTGTTGTTGGGATTATAAGGGGGTGTTGTTGGGATTATAAGGGGGTGTTGTTGGGATTATAAGGGGGTGTTGTTGGGGTTATAAGGGGGTGTTGTTGGGGTTATAAGGGGGTGTTGTTGGGGTTATAAGGGGGTGTTGTTGGGGTTATAAGGGGGTGTTGTTGGGGTTATAAGGGGGTGTTGTTGGGGTTATAAGGGGGTGTTGTTGGGGGTTATAAGGGGGTGTTGTTGGGGTTATAGGGGTGTTGTTGGGGTTATAAGGGGGTGTTGTTGGGGTTATAAGGGGGTGTTGTTGGGGTTTAAGGGGGTGTTGTTGGGGTTATAAGGGGGTGTTGTTGGGGTTATAAGGGGGTGTTGTTGGGGTTATAAGGGGGTGTTGTTGGGATTCTAAGGGGGTGTTGTTGGGATTCTAAGGGGGTGTTGTTGGGGTTCTAAGGGGTGTTGTTGGGTTCTAAGGGGGTGTTGTTGGGGTTCTAAGGGGTGTTGTTGGGGTTCTAAGGGGGTGTTGTTGGGGTTCTAAGGGGGTGTTGTTGGGGTTCTAAGGGGGTGTTGTTGGGGTTCTAAGGGGTGTTGTTGGGGTTCTAAGGGGGTGTTGTTGGGGTTCTAAGGGGGTGTTGTTGGGGTTCTAAGGGGGTGTTGTTGGGGTTCTAAGGGGGTGTTGTTGGGGTTCTAAGGGGGTGTTGTTGGGGTTCTAAGGGGGTGTTGTTGGGGTTCTAAGGGGGTGTTGTTGGGGTTCTAAGGGGGTGTTGTTGGGGTTCTAAGGGGGTGTTGTTGGGGTTATAAGGGTTATTATTGGGGTTATACGGGGATGTTGTTGGGGTTATAAGGGGGTGTTGTTGGGGTTATAAGGGGGTGTTGTTGGGGTTATAAGGGGGTGTTGTTGGGGTTATAAGGGGGTGTTGTTGGGGTTATAAGGGGGTGTTGTTGGGGTTATAAGGGGGTGTTGTTGGGGTTATAAGGGGGTGTTGTTGGGGTTATAAGGGGGTGTTGTTGGGGTTATAAGGGGTGTTGTTGGGGTTATAAGGGGGTGTTGTTGGGGTTATAAGGGGGTGTTGTTGGGGTTATAAGGGGGTGTTGTTGGGGTTATAAGGGGGTGTTGTTGGGGTTATAAGGGGGTGTTGTTGGGGTTATAAGGGGGTGTTGTTGGGGTTATAAGGGGGTGTTGTTGGGGTTATAAGGGGGTGTTGTTGGGGTTATAAGGGGGTGTTGTTGGGGTTATAAGGGTTATTATTGGGGTTATACAGGGATGTTGTTGGGGTTATAAGGGGGTGTTGTTGGGGTTATAAGGGGGTGTTGTTGGGGTTATAAGGGGGTGTTGTTGGGGTTATAAGGGGGTGTTGTTGGGGTTATAAGGGGGTGTTGTTGGGGTTATAAGGGGGTGTTGTTGGGGTTATAAGGGGGTGTTGTTGGGGTTATAAGGGGGTGTTGTTGGGGTTATAAGGGGGTGTTGTTGGGGTTATAAGGGGGTGTTGTTGGGGTTATAAGGGGGTGTTGTTGGGATTATAAGGGTTATTATTGGGGTTATAAGGGGGTGTTGTTGGGGTTATAAGGGTTATTATTGGGGTTATAAGGGGGTGTTGTTGGGATTATAAGGGGGTGTTGTTGGGGTTATAAGGGTTATTATTGGGGTTATAAGGGGGTGTTATTGGGGTTATAAGGGGGTGTTGGGGTTATAAGGGTTATTATTGGGGTTATAAGGGGTGTTGTTGGGATTATAAGGGGGTGTTGTTGGGATTATAAGGGGGTGTTGTTGGGATTATAAGGGGGTGTTGTTGGGATTATAAGGGGGTGTTGTTGGGATTATAAGGGGGTGTTGTTGGGATTATAAGGGGGTGTTGTTGGGATTATAAGGGGGTGTTGTTGGGATTATAAGGGGGTGTTGTTGGGTTATAAGGGGGTGTTGTTGGGGTTATAAGGGGGTGTTGTTGGGGTTATAAGGGTTATTATTGGGGTTATAAGGGGGTGTTGTTGGGATTATAAGGGGGTGTTGTTGGGGTTATAAGGGTTTATTATTGGGGTTATAAGGGGGTGTTGTTGGGGTTATAAGGGGGTGTTGTTGGGGTTATAAGGGGGTGTTGTTGGGGTTATAAGGGGGTGTTGTTGGGGTTATAAGGTGGTGTTGTTGGGGTTATAAGGGGGGTGTTGTTGGGGTTATAAGGGGGTGTTGTTGGGATTATAAGGGGGTGTTGTTGGGATTATAAGGGGTGTTGTTGGGATTCTAAGGGGGTGTTGTTGGGATTATAAGGGGGTGTTGTTGGGATTATAAGGGGTGTTGTTGGGATTATAAGGGGGTGTTGTTGGGATTATAAGGGGGTGTTGTTGGGATTATAAGGGGGTGTTGTTGGGGTTATAAGGGGGTGTTGTTGGGGTTATAAGGGGGTGTTGTTGGGGTTATAAGGGGTGTTGTTGGGGTTATAAGGGGGTGTTGTTGGGTTATAAGGGGGTGTTGTTGGGGTTATAAGGGGGTGTTGTTGGGGTTATAAGGGGGTGTTGTTGGGTTATAAGGGGTGTTGTTGGGGTTATAAGGGGGTGTTGTTGGGGTTATAAGGGGGTGTTGTTGGGGTTATAAGGGGGTGTTGTTGGGGTTATAAGGGGGTGTTGTTGGGGTTATAAGGGGGTGTTGTTGGGATTATAAGGGGGTGTTGTTGGGGTTCTAAGGGGGTGTTGTTGGGGTTCTAAGGGGGTGTTGTTGGGGTTCTAAGGGGTGTTGTTGGGGTTCTAAGGGGGTGTTGTTGGGGTTCTAAGGGGGTGTTGTTGGGGTTCTAAGGGGGTGTTGTTGGGGTTCTAAGGGGGTGTTGTTGGGGTTCTAAGGGGGTGTTGTTGGGGTTCTAAGGGGGTGTTGTTGGGGTTCTAAGGGGGTGTTGTTGGGGTTCTAAGGGGGTGTTGTTGGGGTTCTAAGGGGGTGTTGTTGGGGTTCTAAGGGGGTGTTGTTGGGGTTCTAAGGGGGTGTTGTTGGGGTTCTAAGGGGGTGTTGTTGGGTTCTAAGGGTTATTATTGGGGTTATACAGGGATGTTGTTGGGTTATAAGGGGGTGTTGTTGGGGTTATAAGGGGGTGTTGTTGGGGTTATAAGGGGGTGTTGTTGGGGTTATAAGGGGGTGTTGTTGGGGTTATAAGGGGGTGTTGTTGGGGTTATAAGGGGGTGTTGTTGGGGTTATAAGGGGGTGTTGTTGGGGTTATAAGGGGGTGTTGTTGGGGTTATAAGGGGGTGTTGTTGGGGTTATAAGGGGGTGTTGTTGGGGTTATAAGGGGGTGTTGTTGGGGTTATAAGGGGGTGTTGTTGGGTTATAAGGGGTGTTGTTGGGGTTATAAGGGGGTGTTGTTGGGGTTATAAGGGGGTGTTGTTGGGGTTATAAGGGGGTGTTGTTGGGGTTATAAGGGTTATTATTGGGGTTATCAGGGATGTTGTTGGGGTTATAAGGGGGTGTTGTTGGGGTTATAAGGGGGTGTTGTTGGGGTTATAAGGGGGTGTTGTTGGGGTTATAAGGGGGTGTTGTTGGGGTTATAAGGGGGTGTTGTTGGGGTTATAAGGGGGTGTTGTTGGGGTTATAAGGGGGTGTTGTTGGGGTTATAAGGGGGTGTTGTTGGGGTTATAAGGGGGTGTTGTTGGGGTTATAAGGGGGTGTTGTTGGGGTTATAAGGGGGTGTTGTTGGGGTTATAAGGGGGTGTTGTTGGGGTTATAAGGGGGTGTTGTTGGGGTTATAAGGGGGTGTTGTTGGGGTTATAAGGGGGTGTTGTTGGGGTTATAAGGGGGTGTTGTTGGGGTTATAAGGGGGTGTTGTTGGGGTTATAAGGGGGTGTTGTTGGGGTTATAAGGGGGTGTTGTTGGGGTTATAAGGGGGTGTTGTTGGGGTTATAAGGGGGTGTTGTTGGGGTTATAAGGGGGTGTTGTTGGGGTTATAAGGGGGTGTTGGGGTTATAAGGGTTATTATTGGGGTTATAAGGGGGTGTTGTTGGGGTTATAAGGGTTATTATTGGGGTTATAAGGGGGTGTTATTGGGGTTATAAGGGGGTGTTGTTGGGGTTATAAGGGGGGTGTTGTTGGGTTATAAGGGGGTGTTGTTGGGGTTATAAGGGGGTGTTGTTGGGGTTATAAGGGGGTGTTGTTGGGGTTATAAGGGGGTGTTGTTGGGGTTATAAGGGGGTGTTGTTGGGGTTATAAGGGGGTGTTGTTGGGGTTATAAGGGGGTGTTGTTGGGGTTATAAGGGGTGTTGTTGGGGTTATAAGGGGGTGTTGTTGGGGTTATAAGGGGGTGTTGTTGGGGTTATAAGGGTTATTACTGGGGTTATAAGGGGGTGTTGTTGGGGTTATAAGGGTTATTATTGGGGTTATAAGGGGGTGTTATTGGGGTTATAAGGGTTATTTGTTGGGGTTATAAGGGGGTGTTATTGGGGTTATAAGGGGGTGTTGTTGGGGTTATAAGGGGGTGTTGTTGGGGTTATAAGGGGGTGTTGTTGGGGTTATAAGGGGGTGTTGTTGGGGTTATAAGGGGGTGTTGTTGGGGTTATAAGGGGGTGTTGTTGGGGTTATAAGGGTTATTATTGGGGTTATAAGGGGGTGTTGTTGGGTTATAAGGGTTATTATTGGGGTTATAAGGGGGTGTTATTGGGGTTATAAGGGGGTGTTGTTGGGGTTATAAGGGGTGTTGTTGGGGTTATAAGGGGGTGTTGTTGGATTATAAGGGTTATTTGTTGGGGTTATAAGGGGGTGTTGTTGGGGTTATAAGGGGGTGTTGTTGGGATTATAAGGGGGTGTTGTTGGGATTATAAGGGTTATTTGTTGGGGTTATAAGGGGTGTTATTGGGGTTATAAGGGGGTGTTGTTGGGATTATAAGGGTTATTATTGGGGTTATAAGGGGGGTGTTGTGGGTTATAAGGGGGTGTTGTTGGGATTATAAGGGGAGTTGTTGGGATTATAAGGGGGAGTTGTTGGGGTTATAAGGGGGAGTTGTTGGGATTATAAGGGGGTGTTGTCGGGGTTATAAGGGGGTGTTGTCGGGGTTATAAGGGGGTGTTGTCGGGATTATAAGGGGGTGTTGTCGGGGTTATAAGGGGGTGTTGTCGGGGTTATAAGGGGGTGTTGTCGGGGTTATAAGGGGGTGTTGTCGGGGTTATAAGGGGGTGTTGTCGGGGTTATAAGGGGGTGTTGTCGGGGTTATAAGGGGGTGTTGTCGGGGTTATAAGGGGGTGTTGTCGGGGTTATAAGGGGTGTTGTCGGGGTTATAAGGGGGTGTTGTCGGGGTTATAAGGGGGTGTTGTCGGGGTTATAAGGGGGTGTTGTCGGGGTTATAAGGGGGTGTTGTCGGGGTTATAAGGGGTGTTGTCGGGGTTATAGGGGTGTTGTCGGGGTTATAAGGGGGTGTTGTCGGGGTTATAAGGGGGTGTTGTCGGGTTTATAAGGGGGTGTTGTCGGGTTATAAGGGGGTGTTGTCGGGGTTATAAGGGGGTGTTGTCGGGGTTATAAGGGGGTGTTGTCGGGGTTATAAGGGGGTGTTGTCGGGGTTATAAGGGGGTGTTGTCGGGGTTATAAGGGGGTGTTGTCGGGGTTATAAGGGGGTGTTGTCGGGGTTATAAGGGGGTGTTGTCGGGGTTATAAGGGGGTGTTGTCGGGGTTATAAGGGGGTGTTGTCGGGGTTATAAGGGGTGTTGTCGGGGTTATAAGGGGGTGTTGTCGGGGTTATAAGGGGGTGTTGTCGGGGTTATAAGGGGGTGTTGTCGGGGTTATAAGGGGGTGTTGTCGGGGTTATAAGGGGGTGTTGTCGGGGTTATAAGGGGGTGTTGTCGGGGTTATAAGGGGGTGTTGTCGGGGTTATAAGGGGGTGTTGTCGGGGTTATAAGGGGGTGTTGTCGGGGTTATAAGGGGGTGTTGTCGGGGTTATAAGGGGGTGTTGTCGGGGTTATAAGGGGTGTTGTCGGGGTTATAAGGGGGTGTTGTCGGGTTATAAGGGGGTGTTGTCGGGGTTATAAGGGGGTGTTGTCGGGGTTATAAGGGGGTGTTGTCGGGGTTATAAGGGGGTGTTGTCGGGGTTATAAGGGGGTGTTGTCGGGGTTATAAGGGGGTGTTGTCGGGGTTATAAGGGGGTGTTGTCGGGGTTATAAGGGGGTGTTGTCGGGGTTATAAGGGGGTGTTGTCGGGGTTATAAGGGGGTGTTGTCGGGGTTATAAGGGGGTGTTGTCGGGGTTATAAGGGGGTGTTGTCGGGGTTATAAGGGGGTGTTGTCGGGGTTATAAGGGGGTGTTGTCGGGGTTATAAGGGGGTGTTGTCGGGGTATAAGGGGGGTGTGTGTCGGGGTTATAAGGGGGTGTTGTCGGGGTTATAAGGGGGTGTTGTCGGGGTTATAAGGGGGTGTTGTCGGGGTTATAAGGGGGTGTTGTCGGGGTTATAAGGGGGTGTTGTCGGGGTTATAAGGGGGTGTTGTCGGGGTTATAAGGGGGTGTTGTCGGGGTTATAAGGGGTGTTGTCGGGGTTATAAGGGGGTGTTGTTGGGGTTATAAGGGTTATTATTGGTGTTATAAGGGGGTATTATTGGGGTTATAAGGGGGTGTTGTTGGGGTTATAAGGGGGTGTTGTTGGGGTTATAAGGGGGTGTTGTTGGGGTTATAAGGGGGTGTTGTTGGGGTTATAAGGGGGTGTTGTTGGGGTTATAAGGGGGTGTTGTTGGGGTTATAAGGGGGTGTTGTTGGGGTTATAAGGGGGTGTTGTTGGGGTTATAAGGGGGTGTTGTTGGGGTTATAAGGGGGTGTTGTTGGGGTTATAAGGGGGTGTTGTTGGGGTTATAAGGGGGTGTTGTTGGGGTTATAAGGGGGTGTTGTTGGGGTTATAAGGGGGTGTTGTTGGGGTTATAAGGGGGTGTTGTTGGGGTTATAAGGGGGTGTTGTTGGGGTTATAAGGGGGTGTTGTTGGGGTTATAAGGGGGTGTTGTTGGGGTTATAAGGGGGTGTTGTTGGGGTTATAAGGGGGTGTTGTTGGGGTTATAAGGGGGTGTTGTTGGGGTTATAAGGGGGTGTTGTTGGGGTTATAAGGGGGTGTTGTTGGGGTTATAAGGGGGTGTTGTTGGGGTTATAAGGGGGTGTTGTTGGGGTTATAAGGGGGTGTTGTTGGGGTTATAAGGGTTATTATTGGGGTTATAAGGGGGTGTTGTTGGGGTTATAAGGGGTTATTATTGGGGTTATAAGGGGGTGTTGTTGGGGTTATAAGGGGGTGTTGTTGGGGTTATAAGGGTTATTATTGGGGTTATAAGGGGGTGTTGTTGGGGTTATAAGGGTTATTATTGGGGTTATAAGGGGGTGTTGTTGGGTTATAAGGGTTATTATTGGGGTTATAAGGGGGTGTTGTTGGGGTTATAAGGGTTATTATTGGGGTTATAAGGGGGTGTTGTTGGGGTTATAAGGGTTATTATTGGGGTTATACGGGGATGTTATAAGGGGGTGTTGTTGGGGTTATAAGGGGGTGTTGTTGGGGTTATAAGGGGGTGTTGTTGGGGTTATAAGGGGGTGTTGTTGGGGTTATAAGGGGGTGTTGTTGGGGTTATAAGGGGGTGTTGTTGGGGTTATAAGGGTTATTATTGGGGTTATAAGGGGTGTTGTTGGGGTTATAAGGGGTGTTGTTGGGGTTATAAGGGGGTGTTGTTGGGGTTATAAGGGGGTGTTGTTGGGGTTATAAGGGTTATTATTGGGGTTATAAGGGGTGTTGTTGGGTTATAAGGGGGTTATTAATTGGGGTTATAAGGGGGTGTTGTTGGGGGTTATAAGGGGTGTGTTGGGGTTATAAGGGTTATTATTGGGGTTATAAGGGGTGTAGTTGGGGTTATAACGGGTTAATATTGGGGTTATAAGGGGTGTTGTTGGGGTATAAGGGTTATTATTGGGGTTATAAGGGGGTGTTGTTGGGGTTATAAGGGTTATTATTGGGGTTATAAGGGGGTGTTGTTGGGGTTATAAGGGGGTACTTATTGGGTTATAAGGGGTGTTGTTGGGGTTATAAGGGGTGTTGTTGGGTTATAAGGGGGTGTTGTTGGGGTTATAAGGGGTGTTGTTATAGGGGTTATAAGGGGGTGTTGTTGGGGTTATAACGGGGTGTTGTTGGGGTTATAAGGGGGTGTTGTTGGGGTTATAAGGGGGTGTTGTTGGGGTTATAAGGGGGTGTTGTTGGGGTTATAAGGGGGTGTTGTTGGGGTTATAAGGGGGTGTTCGTTGGGGTTATAAGGGGGTGTTGTTGGGGTTATAAGGGGGTGTTGTTTGGGGTTATAAGGTCGGGTGTTGTTGGGGTTATAAGGGGGTTGTTGTGGGTTATAAGGGGTGTTGTTGGGTTATAAGGGGGTGTTGTTGGGGTTATAAGGGGGTGTTGTTGGGGTTATAAGGGGGTGTTGTTGGGGTTATAAGGGGTGTTGTTGGGGTTATAAGGGGGTGTTGTTGGGGTTATAAGGGGGTGTAGTTGGGGTTATAAGGGGGTGTTGTTGGGGTTATAAGGGGGTGTTGTTGGGGTTATAAGGGGGTGTTGTTGGGGTTATAAGGGGGTGTTGTTGGGGTTATAAGGGGTTAGGGGTATAAGGGTGTTGTTGGGGTTATAAGGGGGTGTTGGTTATAGGGTTATTAAGGGGTTATAAGGGGTGTTGTTGGGGTTATAAGGGGGTTATGATTGGGGTTATAAGGGGTGTTGTTAGGTATAAGGGTTATAAGGGGTGTTGTTGGGGTTATAAGGGTATATTATTGGGGTTATAAGGGGTGTTGTTGGGGTTATAAGGGTTATTATTGGGGTTATAAGGGGGTGTTGTTGGGGTTATAAGGGAAGGGGTATTATTGGGGTTATAAGGGGGTGTCTGTTGGGGTTATAAGGGTTATTATTGGGGTTATAAGGGGGTGGTATAAGGGTTAATCTGGGGTTATACAGGGTTATAAGTGTGTATAAGGGTGTTGTTGGGGTTATAAGGGGTTATTGTTGGGGTTATAAGGGGGTGTGTTGTTGGAGGTTATAAGGGGGTGTTGGGTATAGGGGGTGTTGTTGGGGTTATAAGGGGGTGTTGTTGGGGTTATAAGGGGTGTTGTTGGGTTATAAGGGTTATTATTGGGGTTATAAGGGGGTGTTGTTGGGGTTATAAGGGGTGTTGTTGGGGTTATAAGGGGTGTTGTTTGGGTTATAAGGGGTGTTGTGGGTTATAAGGGTTATTATTGGGGTTATAAGGGGGTGTTGTTGGGGTTATAAGGGGGTTATTATTGGGGTTATAAGGGGGTGTTGTTGGGTTATAAGGGGGTGTTGTTGGGGTTATAAGGGTTATTATTGGGGTTATAAGGGGGTGTTGTTCGGGTTATAAGGGTTATTATTGGGGTTATAAGGGGTGTTGTTGGGGTTTATAAGGGTTATTATTGGGGTTATAAGGGGTGTTGTCTGGGGTTATAAGGGTTATTATTGGGGTTATAAGGGGGTGTTGTTGGGTTATAAGGGGGTTATTATTGGGGTTATACGGGGATGTTATAAGGGGGTGTTGTTGGGGTTATAAGGGGGTTATTGGGGTTATACAGGGAGTTATAAGTTAAGGGGTGTTGTTGGGGTTATACAGGGATGTTATAAGGGGTGTTGTTGGGGTTATACGGGGATGTTATAAGGGGGTGTTGTTGGGGTTATAAGGGGGTTATATATTGGGGTTATACGGGGATGTTATAAGGGGTGTTGTTGGGTTATAAGGGGGTTATTATTGGGTTATACGGGGATGTTATAAGGGGGTGTTGTTGGGGTTATATAAGGGGGTTATTATTGGGGTTATACAGGGATGTTATAAGGGGGTGTTGTTGGGGTTATAAGGGGGTTATTATTGGGTTATACAGGGATGTTATTAAGGGGGTGTTGTTGGGGTTATAAGGGGGTTATTATTGGGGTTATACAGGGATGTTATAAGGGGGTGTTGTTGGGGTTATAAGGGGGTGTTGTTGGGGTTATAAGGGGGTTATTATTGGGGTTATACGGGGATGTTATAAGGGGGTGTTGTTGGGGTTATAAGGGGGTTATTATTGGGGTTATACGGGATGTTATAAGGGGGTGTTGTTGGGGTTATAAGGGGGTTATTATTGGGGTTATACAGGGATGTTATAAGGGGGTGTTGTTGGGGTTATAAGGGGGTTATTATTGGGGTTATACAGGGATGTTATAAGGGGGTGTTGTTGGGGTTATAAGGGGGTTATAAGGGGGTTATTATTGGGGTTATACAGGGATGTTATAAGGGGGTGTTGTTGGGGTTATAAGGGGGTGTTGTTGGGGTTATAAGGGGGTTATTATTGGGGTTATACGGGGATGTTATAAGGGGGTGTTGTTGGGGTTTTGCCGGGTTATTATTGGGGTTATACGGGGATGTTATAAGGGGGTGTTGTTGGGTTATACAGGGATGTTATAAGGGGGTGTTGTTGGGGTTTTGCCGGGTTATTATTGGGGTTATACGGGGATGTTATAAGGGGGTGTTGTTGGGGTTATAAGGGGGTGTTGTTGGGGTTATAAGGGGGTTATTATTGGGGTTATACGGGGATGTTATAAGGGGGTGTTGTTGGGGTTTTGCCGGGTTATTATTGGGGTTATACGGGGATGTTATAAGGGGGTGTTGTTGGGGTTATACAGGGATGTTATAAGGGGGTGTTGTTGGGGTTTTGCCGGGTTATTATTGGGGTTATACGGGGATGTTATAAGGGGGTGTTGTTGGGGTTATACAGGGATGTTATAAGGGGGTGTTGTTGGGGTTTTGCCGGGTTATTATTGGGGTTATACGGGGATGTTATAAGGGGGTGTTGTTGGGGTTATAAGGGGGTGTTGTTGGGGTTATAAGGGGGTTATTATTGGGGTTATACGGGGATGTTATAAGGGGGTGTTGTTGGGGTTTTGCCGGGTTATTATTGGGGTTATACGGGGATGTTATAAGGGGGTGTTGTTGGGGTTTTGCCGGGTTATTATTGGGGTTATACGGGATGTTATAAGGGGGTGTTGTTGGGTTATAAGGGGTGTTGTTGGGTTATAAGGGGGTTATTATTGGGGTTATACGGGGATGTTATAAGGGGGTGTTGTTGGGGTTTTGCCGGGTTATTATTGGGGTTATACGGGGATGTTATAAGGGGGTGTTGTTGGGGTTATACAGGGATGTTATAAGGGGGTGTTGTTGGGGTTTTGCCGGGTTATTATTGGGGTTATACGGGGATGTTATAAGGGGGTGTTGTTGGGGTTATACAGGGATGTTATAAGGGGGTGTTGTTGGGGTTTTGCCGGGTTATTATTGGGGTTATACGGGGATGTTATAAGGGGGTGTTGTTGGGGTTATACGGGGATGTTATAAAGGGGTGTTGTTGGGGTTTTGCCGGGTTATTATTGGGTCCCCACTCCCCCACTCAATCTCTCACCTCCTCTTCTCCCCGCGGCCGATTCCAGGCCGAGAGAAAGTCGCCAGCTCGCGAATACCCCGGAAGCGAAAATGGCTTCAACCGGAAGCTTGTTACCAGGAGGCTTCACAACCTGGAACCACGTGTCTGTGGGCCGGAGCAACGCAGAATCACGTGTGAATTGATCCTAGCAACCTGGAATCAGATGTGAAAGTGCCCCTAGCAACCTGGAATGGCGTGTGAAGTTGCCTAGCAACCTGGAACGGATGTGAAAGTGCCCCTAGCAACCTGGAATCGCGTGTGAAGTTGCCTAGCAACCTGGAACGGGTGTGAAAGTGTCCCTAGTGTGAGAATAAGAAATACTGAAATGTTGTTTCTCCAGCTTGTGGAAAATTACTGAGAAGTCATTTCTACACAACGTAATGAAATCACTGAACAAGGGAACTGATAAGGGGATGTGAGTAAAGACCTTGAGACAGTACAGCAGTTAAAAATTGTGCTTAGGCAGAGAAAAGAAAAACAGCAAGAGTTAGAACAAAGGATGTAGTGAATAAGAAACTGCCCCACTAAGATAAAGGCTGACAGCTACAAGTTAAAACACACAATGGAGAGCCAAATAAGGTAAAACAAAAACAAGAGTCAGGGGCTAGAAAGGTAGAGTAGGGGGAGAAGTAAACAGAGGAGGAGACTGTAGCAACTATAGGATAGGTTAGTGTCATAATACGTTATAACCAATAATGTAAACTAAAGGCGTGGAAAAATGGATTTGTATTGTATAAACATGAACTGAATAGTGCTGTTAGGAAGGGAGTTCCAGGATTTTGACCCAGCGACAGTGAAGGAACAGCGATATAGTTCCAAGTCAGGATGGTGTGTGACTTGGAGGGGAACTTGCAGGTGGTGGCGTTCCCATGTATTTGCTGCCCTTGTCCTTCTAGTTGGTAGAGGCCGGGGGTTTGGAAGGTGCTGTCTAAAGAGCCTTGGTGCATTGCTGCAGTGCATCTTGTAGATGGAACACACTGCTGCCACTGTGCGACGGTGGTGGAGGGAGTGAATGTTTGTGGATGGGGTGCCAATCAAGCGGGCTGCTTTGTCCTGGATGGTGTCGAGCTTCTTGAGTGTTGTTGGAGCTGCACCCATCTAGGCAAGTGGAGAGTATTCCATCACACTCCTGACTTGTGCCTTGTAGATAGTGGACAGGCTTTGGGGAGTCAGGTGGTGAGTTACTTGCTGCAGGATTCCTAGCCTCTGACCTGCTCTTATAGCCATGGTATTTATATGGCTACTCCAGTTCAGTTTCTGGTCAATTGTAGCCCCTAGGATGTTGATAGTGGGGAATTCAGCAATGGTAATGCCATTGAATGTCAAGGGGAGATGGTTAGATTCTCTCTTGTTGGAGATGGTCATTGCCTGGCACTTGTGTGGCGCGAATGTTACTTACCACTTATCAGCCCAAGCCTGGATATTGTCCAGGCTGCATTTCTACACGGACTGCTTCAGTATCTGACGAACATTGTGCAATGATCAGCGAACATCCCCACTTCTGACCTTATGATTGAAGGAAGGTCATTAATGAAGCAGCTGAAGATGTTTGGGCCTAGGACACTACCCTGAGGAACTCCTGCAGTGATGTCCTGGAGCTCAGATGATTGACCTCCAACAACCACAACTATCTTCCTTTGTGCTAGATATAATTCCAGTCAGCGGAGTGTTTTCCCCCTGATTCCCATTGACCTCAGTTTTGCTCGGGTTCCTTGATGCCATACTCGGTCAAATGCTGCCTTGATGTCAAGGGCAGTCACTCTCACCTCATCTCGAGTTCAGCTCTTTTGTCCGTGTTTGAACCAAGGCTGTAATGAGGTCAGGCGCTGAGTGGTCCTGGCAGAACCCAAACTGAGCATCACTGAGCAGGTTATTGCAAAGCAAGTGCTGCTTGATGGCACTGTTGATAACACCTTCCATCACTTTACTGATGATTGAGAGTAGACTGATGGGGCGGTAATTGGCTGGGTTGGACTTGTCCTGCTTTTTGTGTACAGGACATACCTGGGCATTTTTCCACATTGCAGGGTAGATGCCAGTGTTGTCTCTGTACTGGAACAACTTGGCTAGGGGCGCGGAAAGTTCTGGAGCACAGGTCTTCAGTACTATTGCCGGAATATTGTCAGGGCCCATAGCTTTTGCAGTATCCAGTGCCTTCAGTCGTTTCTTGATATCACGCGGAGTGAATCGAATTGGCTGACGTCTGGCATCTGTGATGCTGGGGACTTCAGTAGGAGGCCGAGATGGATCATCAACTCGGCACTTCTGGCTGAAGATTGTTGCAAATGTTTCAGCCTCATCTTTCACACTGATGTGCTGGGCTCCCCCATCATTGTGGATGGGGATATGTGTTGAGCCACCTCCTCCAGTTAGTTGTTTAATTGTCCACCACCATTCACGGCTGGATGTGGCAGGACTGCAGAGCTTAGATCAGATCCTTTGGTTATGGGATCGCTTAGCTCTGTCTATCGCAGTTTGGCATGCAAGTAGTCCTGTGTTGTCGCTTCACCAGGTTGACACCTCATTTTGAGGTATGCCTGGTGCTGCTCCTGGCATGCCCTCCTGCACTCTTCATTGAACCAGGGTTGGTCTCCTGGCTTGATGGTAATGGTAGAGTGGGGGATATGCCGGGCCATGAGGTTACAGATTGTGGTTGAGTACAATTCTGCTGCTGCTGATGGCCCACAGCGCCTCATGGATGCCCAGTTTTGCATTGCTAGATCTGTTCGAAATCTATCCCATTCAGCACAGTGATAGTGCCTCACAACATGATGGAGGGTATCCTCAATGTGAAGGCAGGACTTCGTCTCCACAAGGACTGTGCGGTGGTCACTCCTACCAATACTGTCATGGACAGAAGCATCTGCGGCAGGCAGATTGGTGAGGACGAGGTCAAGTATGTTTTTCCCTCGTGTTGGTTCCCCCACAACCTGCCGCAGACCCAGTCTAGCAGCTATGTCCTTTCGGACTCGGCCAGCTCGGTCAGTAGTGGTGCTACCGAGCCACTCTTGGTGATGGACATTGAAGTCCCCCACCCAGAGTACATTTTGTGCCCTTGACACCCTCAGTGCTTCCTCCAAGTGGTGTTCAACATGAGGAGGACTCCCTACTGTATACCACTGTGCCACCACCTCTGGTGGGTCTGTCCTGCCAGTGGGACAGGACATACCCAGGAATGGTGATTGCAGTGTCTGGGACATTGTCTGTAAGGTATGATTCCGTGAGTATGACTATGTCAGGCTGTTGCTTGACTAGTCTGTGGGACAGCTCTCCCAACTTTGGCACAAGCCCCCAGATGTTAGTAAGGAGGACTTTGCAGGGTCGACAGGGCTGGGTTTGCCGTTGTCATTTCCGGTGCCTAGGTCGATGCCGGGTGGTCCGTCCGGTTTCATTCCTTTTTATTGACTTCGTAGCAGTTAGGTATAACTGAGTGACGTGCTCGGCCATTTCAGAGGGTTTTCACAACAATCGACAATGGTTTCATGTCCATCATTAGACTAACTTTTAATTCCAGATTTATTAATTAAATTCAAATTCCACCTTCTGCTGTGGTGGGATTCGATCCCATGTCCCCAGAGAAATACCCTGGGTCTCTGGGTTACTAGTCCAGTGACAATACCACTATGCCACCGCCTACCCTTATGATTACCCTTACCATTATGATCATGACTGATCATCCAACTCAGTAACCTGTTCCCGTTTTCCCCCCATATCCTTTGATCCCTTTAGACCCAAGAGCTATATCTAACTCCTTCTTGAAAACATACAATGTTTTGGCCTCAACTGGTTTCTGTGGTAGCGAATTCCACAGGCTCACCACTCTCTGGGTGAAGAAATTTCCCCACATCTCAGTCCTGAAAGGTTTACCCCGTATCCTTAGACTATGAGCCCTGGTTCTGGACTCCCCCACCATCGGGAACATCCTTCCTGCATCTACCCTGTCAAGTCCTGTTAGAATTTTATCGGTTTCTATGAGATCCCCCCTCACTCTTCTGAACTCCAGCAAATATAATCCTCACCGACTCAATCTCTCCTCATACGTCAGTCCTGCCATCCCAGGAATCAGTCTGGTAAACCTTTTCTGCACTCCCTCTATAGCAAGAACATCCTTCCTCAGATAGGGAGACCAAAACTGAACACAATATTCCAGGTGTGGCCTCACCAAGGCCCTGTATAATTGCAGCAAGACATCCCTGCTGCTGTACTCGAATCCTCTCGCTATGAAAGCCAACAAATCATTTGCCTTTTTTACCGCCTGTTGCACCTGCATGCTTACCTTCAGCGACCGGTGTACGAGAACACCCAGGTCTCGCTGCATATTCCCCTCTCTCAGTTTATAGCCAGATAATAATCTGCCTTCCTGTTTTTGCTACCAAAGTGGATAACCTCACATTTATCCACATTATACTGCATCTGCCATGCATTTGCCCACTCACTCTACTTGTCCAAATCACCCTGAAGCCTCTCTGCATCCTCCTCACAACTCACCCTCCCACAAAGTTTTGTGTCATCTGCAAATTGGGAAATATTACATTTAGTTCCCTCTTCTAATTCTAAATGTGTATCAAACCACTAAAAATAGTGGTTCAAGAAGGTGGCACACACCTTTACCATCTTCTCGAGGGGCAATTATGAATGGGTTATAACTTCCTTGCCAGTGACATCCTAAAAATGAACTTCAGGAATCTTGCTGCGACCTAATCTCATCTTGATTTACGTCACCTTCTCCTCCAGCTCTAGTCAACCTTGGTATTAAAAACACAGAGAGCGACTGGTTAGCTCTTTGAGACAAGTCAGTGACAGCATTCCGTGCAGTCTTAATCATAGTGGATTCAACTTTATTCATATTGCAAACATAATGAAAACATTTGATAAAGAAGCATACAATCGAGTCTAGGGCAACAGAAAAATTCACCTTATAAAAATACATTTTGCATCTGATAGTAGAAAATGGCAGCAGCGCTCTGCATAGACAGTCTTGAATTTGCAAAGGCATTGGTGGGGGGGGTGGGAGGAGGGGACAACCCCTTCAATGGCATCCACCCGTGTGTGTGTGGAATGGCACAGCTTTTGTTGGGTCTCCACACAGGGTAGATTAGCATAGTGGTTATGTTATTGGATTAGTTATCCAGAGATGTGTGTTCAAATGAGTATGTGCACACACAAGGGTGGATTCTATTGCATCCCATGATGCCCTTTCAACCTCCATCACAGAGCACTGACAGATTATAGGATGATACAGCACTGAAGGAGGCCATTCAGCCCCTTGGGTCTGTGCTGTGTCCAACAGAGCTTCTGCCAAGCCTGTTATTCTGTTGCTAGCTAGTGATTCACTGCTGCCCCATTACTCTAATACTTGATTACAGTACCTATTACACTATCGCTAGTTACTGTTCGCTAACTAATAATCTACCATTAAAAGTACCTGTTGGTTTATCACTAGTTATTAGTCACCAGCTGTACCCATCACTAGTTAACCATCACTAATGATCCATTACTAAAGCAATTGTTACTCCATCACTTATTATTAATCACTAGTTACCACTTCTATTACTAGTTAATAATTACCAGCTGCTAAAGTACCCACTGCTCTGTCACTATTTAATCGGTTACAAGCTGCTAAAGAACTTGTCACTAGTTAACCGTCATTAATGATCCATTACTAAAGAATGTTACTCCATCACTAATTATTAGTCACTAGCTGCTACAGTACCTCTTATTCTATCACTAGTTATCAGCTGCAACAGCACCAGTCACTAGCTAACCTGTCACTAATAATCTACCACTTCTTATCCATCACTAGTTAGTAATCACTAGCTACCTGTTACTCTCACTGGTTGGGAATATTGGGTGTTGAGGGTCCCAGCCCTCCCAGTCACCTCCAACCACATCTCTGTACAGAGTGACATGAAACCATCCCATAATAACAGGGCACTAGTCACCACCCGTAAACATGTACCTACAGGCTCGATTTTAACTCACTCAAAATCCAATCACTTATAAAGAGTTAAAATCGGGCTCATATATGCACTCTTACATATTAAAATTCTTCTGCCCAGTCACACTTTGTGTGCACTGCATTAACATTCACTCACTCAGACACACAAAAAGTAACGCCCACTCACTCAGACACACAAACGCACTCATTCACTCGCACACACACACACACACACACACACACACACAAACATTCATGCATACACTCACTCACATGTTCACACAGCAACAAACATACACATACACACTCACACACACGAATGCTCACTCACAGACACACTCACCCTCACTCACACACATACTCACAAACACATGCTCTTGCACACACACAAACATGCAGTCACATTCACACAGAAACAAGCTCGTACTCATACACACACACACACTAATGCTCACCCTCACACACACTCTGATGCTCACAGACACATATTCACACAAACACTCACATGCACGCACTCACATGCTCTCTCACTCGATCTCGCACACACAAGCTCTCTCGATCTCACTCGCGCACACACGCACTCACTCGATCTCGCACACACACGCACTCACTCGATCTCGCACACACACGCACTCACTCGATCTCGCACACACACGCACTCACTCGATCTCGCACACACACGCACTCACTCGATCTCGCACACACACGCACTCACTCGATCTCGCACACATACGCACTCACTCGATCTCGCACACAGAATCATAGAATCAGAATCACAGAATAATAAAGTGCAGAAGAGGCCCTTCGGCCCATCAAGTCTGCACCGATGCATTAAAGACACCTGACCTGTCTACCTAATCCCATTTGCCAGCACTTGGCCCATAGCCTTGAATGTTATGACGTGCCAAGTGCTCATCCAGGTACTTTTTAAAGGATGTGAGGCAACCCGCCTCTACCACCCTCCCAGGCAGGGCATTCCACACCGTCAGCACCCTTTGGGTAAAAAAGTTCTTCCTCAAATCCCCCTTAAACCTCCTGCCCCTCACCTTAAACTTGTGACCCCTCGTAACTGACCCTTCAACTAAGGGGAACAGCTGCTCCCTATCCACCCTGTCCATGCCCCTCATAATCTTGTACACCTCGATCAGGTCACCCCTCAGTGCGCTCATTCGACCTCCCACACGCGCGCTCACTCGACCTCCCACACGCGCGCTCACTCGACCTCCCACACGCGCGCTCACTCGACCTCCCACACACACACGCTCACTCGACCTCCCACACACACACGCTCACTCGACCTCCCACACACACACGCTCACTCGACCTCCCACACACACACGCTCACTCGACCTCCCACACACACACGCTCACTCGACCTCCCACACACACACGCTCACTCGATCTCGCACACACACGCTCACTCGATCTCGCACACACACACGCTCACTCGATCTCGCACACACACACGCTCACTCGATCTCACACACACACACGCTCACTCGATCTCACACACACACACGCTCACTCGATCTCACACACACACACGCTCACTCGACCTCCCACACACACACGCTCACTCGACCTCCCACACACACACGCTCACTCGACCTCCCACACACACACGCTCACTCGACCTCCCACACACACACGCTCACTCGACCTCCCACACACACACGCTCACTCGACCTCCCACACACACACGCTCACTCGATCTCGCACACACACGCTCACTCGATCTCGCACACACACACGCTCACTCGATCTCGCACACACACACGCTCACTCGATCTCACACACACACACGCTCACTCGATCTCACACACACACACGCTCACTCGATCTCACACACACACACGCTCACTCGACCTCCCACACACACACGCTCACTCGACCTCCCACACACACACGCTCACTCGATCTCGCGCACACACGCTCACTCGATCTCGCGCACACACACGCTCACTCGATCTCGCACACACACACGCTCACTCGATCTCACACACACACACGCTCACTCGATCTCACACACACACACGCTCACTCGATCTCACACACACACACGCTCACTCGATCTCACACACACACACGCTCACTCGATCTCACACACACACACGCTCACTCGATCTCACACACACACACGCTCACTCGATCTCACAGACACACACGCTCACTCGATCTCACAGACACACACGCTCACTCGATCTCACACATAGTTATGGATGTGGTAAGGCAATTGGTGCTGAGCTTCAGCATTTCCTCTATCTTAAAACACACTTTTGGTAAAGCTTGGACCGCAGCTTCATAACACATGACAATGTGCCATACTCAATGAAGTAAGTCACAGACTTAGTTTAAAACACGGACTTTTCCAGAGCCCCATCTGAAAGGAGGAAAAGAGAGCTTGGGTTAAATAGTATTAAAATCAAGAAATATGTATCAATACAGGCAGAATACCCTAATACAGGCAGAATACCCTAATACAGGCAGAATTCCCCAACACAGGCATTGTACAGTAATGATGGGCCATGTATGATAATTACAGGCTTACATTAATTGCAGATTGTGTGTACTAATTATAGACTAAGTAATGTACAGTAATTACTGGTGATATCCAGTCACTCCAGGCAGTGTCGGTGATTGCCCAGGGATAATTAGGGATAATTATTGTGAACTGGAAGCTAACTGAGCAGTTGTAACTTGGGTGTGACTTCGGTGTATAAAAGTAGGAGGTGTTTGCCAGAACACAACCACAGACTGCAACCTGGGAGAGCTGGAGTGCATTGTGAACAGAATGGGAACAAACATACAACCAAATGAATTAGGAGCAGGTGTAGGCCATTCGGCCCCTTGAACCTGCTCTGCCATTCAATAAATTCCTGGCTGATCTGATTCTGACCTCGACTCCACATTCCCGCCTACCCACGATAACCTTTCGAAGTCGAGAATTTGGTGAGAGTAGGAATTCAATAAAGAGGGGGCAGGAGGTGCTCATTTTAGTTAAATGAATTATTTTTAAATAAACCAAGTGAATTAATTACATAAAACGTTAATTAATATAATATTGAGATGGGAGTGCAGGTGATGTGCCACATCTGCAGCAGGAGGAAGTGTGTGGACAGCAATGCAATCCTGGACATGCACATCTGCAGCAGGAGGAAGTGTGTGGACTGCAATGCAATCCTGGACATGCACATCTGCAGCAGGAGGAAGTGTGTGGACTGCAATGCAATCCTGGACATGCACATCTGCAGCAGGAGGAAGTGTGTGGACAGCAATGCAATCCTGGACATGCACATCTGCAGCAGGAGGAAGTGTGTGGACAGCAATGCAATCCTGGACATGCACATCTGCAGCAGGAGGAAGTGTGTGGACTGCAATGCAATCCTGGACATGCACATCTGCAGCAGGAGGAAGTGTGTGGACAGCAATGCAATCCTGGACATGCACATCTGCAGCAGGAGGAAGTGTGTGGACTGCAATGCAATCCTGGACATGCACATCTGCAGCAGGAGGGAGTGTGTGGACAGCAATGCAATCCTGGACATGCACATCTGCAGCAGGAGGAAGTGTGTGGACTGCAATGCAATCCTGGACATGCACATCTGCAGCAGGAGGAAGTGTGTGGACTGCAATGCAATCCTGGACATGCACATCTGCAGCAGGAGGAAGTGTGTGGACTGCAATGCAATCCTGGACATGCACATCTGCAGCAGGAGGAAGTGTGTGGACTGCAATGCAATCCTGGACATGCACATCTGCAGCAGGAGGAAGTGTGTGGACTGCAATGCAATCCTGGACATGCACATTTGCAGTAAGTGTCTGTATCTCAAGAAGCTTCAGCTCAGAGTTGTTGAGCTGGAATTCCAGGTGCAAACATTGCAAGGCATCAGGGAGGTGCAGAGTTACCTACACACTTTGATACAGGAGGCTTGATGGGCCACAGTGCCTACTTCTGCTGATATTTCTTATGTAGAGTAAATACAGATAGTGTAGAGAAAATACAGGTGGAATAGAGTAAATACAGGCAGTGTATAAAGTGCACAGTGAATACTGGCAGTGTACAGTAATGACAGAAATTATATAATGCACAATGAATACAGGAATTCTACAGGAATTGCAGGCAGTGAATGTATGTATAGTAATTACAGCTGGTGTAAAATAGTGCACAGTGAATACAGGCTGTGTACATTAATTACAGGCAGTATACAGTAATAACAGGCAGTGTGTAGTTATGTACAGTAATTACAGATAATGTACAGTAATGAAAGTCAATGTTAAGTTGTGTAGAGTAATTAGATAGCGTATAGTGAATACAGGCAATGTACAGTAATTATAGGCAGTGTACAGTTGTGTACAGTAATTATAGTGTACAGTGAATACAGGCTGTCTACAGTAATTACAGATGGTGTATAGTCATGTACAGTAATGACAGATAGTGTACAGTGTATACAGGCAGTCTACAATAATTACAGGTGGTGTATAGTCATGTATAGTAATCACAGGCAGTCAACAGATACACTGAAGGGACTGCAAAAATTGATCTGAAGGGGTTAAATACAAGGTCACCAGATAAAATGAGGGAGCTAGAACAGAGATGGAGTTGGGGGTAAGTTAAAGCCAAGGGTAACTGTGTTATGGAATGTTACCAGGGAAAGACAACAAAGGGAGAAAGTCAGGAAACAACTAGATATTTTTCCAGAGCGAGAGAGAAATGTGATGAAAAGATTATGGAGAGGTGAGATTGAGGGACATGGTGGGCAGGTAGGATTGAGGGACACGGTGGGTCGGTGGGACTGAGGGACACGGTGGGTCGGTGGGACTGAGGGACACGGTGGGTCGGTGGGACTGAGGGACACGGTGGGTCGGTGGGACTGAGGGACACGGTGGGTCGGTGGGACTGAGGGACACGGTGGGTCGGTGGGACTGAGGGACACGGTGGGTCGGTGGGACTGAGGGACACGGTGGGTCGGTGGGACTGAGGGACACGGTGGGTCGGTGGGACTGAGGGACACGGTGGGTAGGTGGGATTGAGGGACACGGTGGGTAGGTGGGATTGAGGGATAAAGTGGGTCGGTGGGATTGAGGAACTGGTGGGGAGGTGGGATATGGGATAAAGTGGGAATGTGGGATTGAGGGATACGATGGGTAGGTGGGATTGAGGGATACGGTGGATAGGTGGGATTGCGGGATAGAATGGGTAGGTGGGATTGAGTGATACGGTGGATAGGTGGGATATGGGATAAAGTGGGATTGAGGGAGAAGTGGGTAGGTGGGATTGAGAGATAAAATGGGTAGGTGGGATTGAGGGATACGGTGGATAGGTGGGATTGAGGGATACGGTGGATAGGTGGGATTGAGGGATACGGTGGATAGGTGGGATTGAGGGATACGATGGGTAGGTGGGATTGAGGGATAAAGTGGGTAGGTGGGATTGAGGGATAAAGTGGGCAGGTGGGATTGAGGGATAAAGTGGGCAGGTGGGATTGAGGGATAAAGTGGGCAGGTGGGATTGGGGGGGGGCGCGAGTGGGGGGGGCGCGAGTGGGGGGGGCGCGAGTGGGGGGGGCGCGAGTGGGGGGGGCGCGAGTGGGGGGGCGCGAGTGGGGGGGCGCGAGTGGGGGGGCGCGAGTGGGGGGGGTGGGGGTGAGGGTGGGGGTGAGGGTGGGGGTGAGGGTGGGGGTGAGGGTGAGGGTGGGGGTGAGGGTGGGGGTGAGGGTGGGGGTGAGGGTGGGGGTGGGGGTGGGGGTGGGGGTGGGGGTGGGGGTGAGGGTGGTGATGATGATGTTCAAAGTGAGGGTGATGGTGGGGGTGATGGTGGGGGTCAGGTTAGTGGTCAGGGTGGGGGTCAGGGTGGTGTTCAAAGTGAGGGTGATGGTGTGGGTGATGGTGTGGGTGATGGTGTGGGTGATGGTGTGGGTCAGGTTAGTGGTCAGGGTGGGGGTGAGGATGATGTTCAAAGTGAGGGTGATGGTGGGGGTGTCGGTGGGGGTCAGGTTAGTGGTCAGGGTGGGGGTCAGGGTGATGGTGGGGGTCAGGTTAGTGGTCAGGGTGGGGGTGAGGATGATGTTCAAAGTGAGGGTGATGGTGGGGGTGTCGGTGGGGGTCAGGTTAGGGGTCAGGGTGGGGGGTCAGGGTGGGGGGTCAGGGTGATGGTGATGTTCAGGGTCAGGGTCAGGGTCAGGGTCAGGGTGAGGGTGAGGGTGATGGTGATGGTGATGGTGATGGTCAGGGTCAGGGTCAGGGTCAGGGTCAGGGTGATGGTATACAGTAAATGGAAAAGTCCTGGGGAAAATTGATGTACGGAGAGATTTGGGTGTTCAGGTCCATTGTTCCCTGAAGGTGGCAACGCAGGTAAATAGAGTGGTCAAGAAGGCATACGGCATGCTTTCCTTCATCGGACGGGGTATTGAGTACAAGGGTTGGCAGGTCATGTTACAGTTGTATAGGACTTTGGTTCTGCCACATTTGGAATACTGCGTGCAGTTCTGGTCGCCACATTACCAAAAGGATGTAGATGCTTTGGAGAGGGTGCAGAGGAGGTTCACCAGGATGTTGCCTGGTATGGAGGGCGCTAGCTATGAAGAGAGGTTGAGTAGATTCGGATTATTTTCATTAGAAAGACGGAGGTTGAGGGGGGGACCTGATTGAGGTGTACAAAATCATGAGAGGTATAGACAGGGTGGATAGCAAGAAGCTTTTTCCCAGAGTGGGGGATTCAATTACTAGGGGTCACGAGTTCAAAGTGAGAGGGGTAAAGTTTAGGGGTGATATGCGTGGAAAGTTCTTTACGCAGAGGGTGGTGGGTGCCTGGAACGCGTTGCCAGCGGAGGTGGTAGACGCGGGCACGATAGCGTCTTTTAAGATGTATCTAGACAGATACATGAATGGGCAGGAAGAAAAGAGATACAGAACCTTAGAAAATAGGCGACATGTTTAGATAGAGGATCTGGATCGGCGCAGGCTTGGAGGGCCAAAGGGCCTGTTCCTGTGCTGTAATTATCTTTGTTCTTTGTGGGTCAGAGTGAGGGTGAGGGTGAGGGTGGGGGTGAGGATGGGGGTCAGGGTGAGTGTGGGGGTCAGGGTGAGTGTGGGGGTCAGGGTGAGTGTGGGGGTCAGGGTGATGGAGAGGGTGATGGAGAGGGTGATGGAGAGGGGTCGGGGGTGGGGGTGGGGGTGGGGGTGAGGATGGGGGGTGGGGGTGGGGGTGAGGGTGAGGGTCAGGGTGAGTGTGGGGGTCAGGGTGAGTGTGGGGGTCAGGGTGAGTGTGGGGGTCAGGGTGAGGGTGACGGTGTGGGTGAGTGTGGGTGAGTGTGGGTGAGTGTGGGTGAGTGTGGGTGAGTGTGGGGGTCAGGGTGAGGATGATGTTCAAAGTGAGGGTGATGGTGGGGGTGATGGTGGGGGTCATGTTGAGGGTCAGGGTGATGTTCAGGGTGAGGGCGCTGGTGAGAGTCAGGGTGATGTTCAGGGTTGAGGGTGGAGGTGAGGGTGGGAGTGAGGGTGGGAGTGAGGGTGGGGGTGAGGGTGGGGGTGAGGGTGGGGGTGAGGGTGGGGGTGAGGGCGGGGGTGAGGGCGGGGGTGAGGGCGGGGGTGAGGGCGGGGGTGAGGGCGGGGGTGAGGGCGGGGGTGAGGGCGGGGGTGAGGGCGGGGGTGAGGGCGGGGGTGGGGGCGGGGGTGGGGGCGAGGGTGGGGGCGAGGGTGGGGGCGAGGGTGGGGGCGAGGGTGGGGGTCAGGGTGAGGGTGAGGGTGAGGGTGAGGGTGAGGGTGAGTGTGAGGGTGAGGGTGAGTGTGAGGGTGAGTGTGAATGTGGGGGTCAGGGCGAATGTGGGGGTCAGGGCGAATGTGGGGGTCAGGGCGAATGTGGGGGTCAGGGTGAGGGTGGGGGTGGAGGTGGGGGTGGAGGTGAGGGTGGAGGTGAGGGTCAGGGTGATGGTGAGCGTGGAGGTGAGGGTGATGGTCGGGGCGGGGGTCGGGGCCGGGGTGGGGGCGGGGGTGGGGGCGGGGGTGATGGTTGAGGGTGGAGGTGAGGGTGGGGGCGAGGGTGGGGGCGAGGGCGGGGGCGAGGGCGGGGGCGAGGGCGAGGGCGGTGGTGATGGCGATGGTGAGGGTGAGGGTGAGGGTGACGGTGAGGGTGGAGGTGGTGGTGATGGTGACGGTGACGGTGAGGGTGGAGGTGAGGGTGGTGGTGAGGGTGGTGGTGAGGGTGGTGGTGAGGGTGGTGGGTGAGGGTGAGGGTGATGGTGAGGGTGATGGTGAGGGTGACGGTGAGGGTGGAGGTGGTGGTGATGGTGATGGCGATGGTGAGGGTGACGGTGACGGTGGAGGTGAGGGTGATGGTGAGGGTGATGGTGAGGGTGACGGTGAGGGTGGAGGTGAGGGTGGAGGTGAGGGTGGAGGTGAGGGTGGTGGTGAGGGTGGTGGTGAGGGTGGTGGTGAGGGTGGTGGTGAGGGTGGTGGTGAGGGTCAGGGTTGAAGGTCAGGGTTGAAGGTCAGGGTGAGGGTCAGGGTGAGGGTCAGGGTGAGGGTCAGGGTGAGGGTCAGGGTGAGGGTGAGGTGAGGGTACGTGTTGAAGAATGAGAAGGTGTGTTGCTGGGGTTATTTTAACACAGTCCCAGACGGGCTCACACTGATTACCCTCACCTTGCTGGAGGCCTTTGGGTAGGTTGTCAGTGAGTTGATGCAACTCATGGTTGAATTCCTCGTTTGGGGACAGAACCTCCCATTTCTCAAACATTGATTCACAGGCGGCCAATTCCTCCAGGATGAAGTCTTCATCCAGCTGACTGGATGATGAAAAGGGATCAGTGCAGGAATCCTGGAGGGGGAAATCACTTCCTGCCCCCATCGGTGATGAACCCAGCTCCATCACACAGACTGAGGGAGGGGGGCTGACAGACACACAATCGTTTCCTTCCCCAATCATGTCCTTCAGGATGTTTTCCACAACGTGTGCTTCCAGGAAGGGCTCGTTCTCCAGGGCCTGGGTCTCGGAATCCTTCCAGGGTTGGATGGGATTATCTTGCTGCCAACTGCCCGCCCATTCTGAGCCGAATTCCATTGGTGTTGAGACCCCCTCTTCACCATCTACTCGAGACTGGTAACTATAGGCAGCAAAGCTCTCTGCCAGGCAGCTGATCTGCTCTGCTAGGATGTTGATCTCTGTCCTTTCCTTCTCGGTGTACCCGGCAGTGATCCCGGCACCAGGTGAGACTGCTGGACTTGGCACAAAGTCTGGTAGGAAGGAAGCCTCCCCACCGTCCGGGCACACAGCAGCTCCATGGTGACCTGGGATACCTGGCATGGGGTTCAGCTGACAAGACAGATCGAAGTCTCCTATTGCATCTACTGCACCAGGAGTGTGGAGGGCTGAGGTGTATGGTTTGCACCGGAGCGTGTAGGTCGATGACTCACCTGCTGGGCAAGCAGCCGGCGGAGAGAGACCAGCGGGCAGTAGACAGTCCCCGTGGGTGAAGGATTCTGACAGCGTGGCTGGCTCGCCAAAGCTCATATCATTCTGTGGAGCGTTTGTCCGCCTGCGCTTTGTGCTGGAGGGAAATGGCGGTGATTGGGAGTTAGAGAGATCATTGCCATGCCGGTCGAAGGGGAGGAGAGCCTGGACGTCTAGTCGTGAACCATCTGCAGAGGGGACAGACTGCCTGGGACCCCGGAGAGCACCCTGAGGTGTACGATGGCTGTGAGGGCAGGTCACCCGTAAGTGGTCATCGGGGATTGAAAGGATGGGGTCAGGAGGAAATAGTTTTCGACGCAGATGAAGAGCCTCAGACTTGCTGTAAAGAAGCAAGAAGATTAAAACTGGAGAGATTCAACTGACTGAAAGCAGAAAGACATTCACCTCATTCCCACCGTTCAGCAGCAGTTTCCTACTTCAATTTCACCATTCCCAACTTTTAAACCCACATTGAATCAGGAATCAATTCACTTCCCAGTTGAATGTCTCATCTGCTAACCATCGCTTTCTGTGGTGGCCATATCTCACTGTGGAGCAAACTGGCCTCTGGATCAGAAGGTTCAACATGAGACCATAATCCAGACTGGCACTCGCAGTGCCGTAGTGAGGGAGCACAGATGGTCAGTACTGAGTGAGTGCTGCACTGTCGGAAGGTCAGTACTGAGGGAGTGCCGCACTGTCGGAAGGTCAGTACTGAGGGAGTGCCGCACAGTCGGAGGGTCAGTACTGAGGGAGTGCTGCACTGTCGGAGGGTCAGTACTGAGGAAGTGCTGCACTGTCGGAAGGTCAGTACTGAGGGAGTGCTGCACAGTCGGAAGGTCAGTACTGAGGGAGTGCCGCACTGTCAGAGGGTCAGTACTGAGGGAGTGCTGCACTGTTGGAGGGTCAGTACTGAGGTAGTGCTGCACTGTCGGAGGGTCAGTACTGAGGGAGCGCTGCACTGTCAGAGGGTCAGGACTGAGGGAGTGCTGCACTGTCAGAGGGTCAGGACTGAGGGAGTGCTGCACTGTCGGAGAGTCAGGACTGAGGGAGTGCTGCACTGTCGGAGGGTCAGGACTGAAGGAATGCTGCACTGTCAGAGGGTCAGTACTGAGGGAGTGCTGCACTGTCAGAGGGTCAGTACTGAGGGAGTGCTGCACTGTCAGAGGGTCAGTACTGAGGGAGTGCTGCACTGTCAGAGGGTCAGTACTGAGGGAGTGCTGCACTGTCAGAGGGTCAGTACTGAGGGAGTGCTGCACTGTCCGAGGGTCAGTACTGAGGGAGTGCTGCACTGTCAGAGGGTCAGGACTGACGGAGTGCTGCACTGTCAGAGGGTCAGGACTGACGGAGTGCTGCACTGTCAGAGGGTCAGGACTGACGGAGTGCTGCACTGTCAGAGGGTCAGGACTGAGGGAGTGCTGCACTGTCAGAGGGTCAGGACTGAGGGAGTGCTGCACTGTCAGAGGGTCAGTACTGAGGGAGTGCTGCACTGTCAGAGGGTCAGTACTGAGGGAGTGCTGCACTGTCGGAGGGTCAGTACTGAGGGAGTGCTGCACTGTCGGAGGGTCAGGACTGAGGGAGTGCTGCACTGTCGGAGGGTCAGTACTGAGGGAGTGCTGCACTGTCGGAGGGTCAGTACTGAGGGAGTGCTGCACTGTCGGAGGGTCAGGACTGAGGGAGTGCTGCTCTGTCGGAGGGTCAGGACTGCCTGGCTATGAACTGCCCGGTTGCCAGAACCAAGACTAGATGCTCTCAGAAAACGTTGCTGTCTTCTCTCTGATTCTGTACATCTTCCCAAGCCATTTGACTTGCTCCAATCAAGACCATATCCCATTCTACTCTCTAACCTCTCTGCCTGGGCTTGCTGTGACTCCAGGTCACATGGTGTGAAAGGTCAGTGTCTGACCCACTGCCCCTCCCTGGCCATTTTCTCCAGCCCTGTATGAATAGTTTCTGGCTGGTTACCTGATCACAAGGTGTGAGCACCCCAGGGTGTGTATAGCTCTGTCCAGCTGTGCTCTTGTATACACCCACACCCAGGAGGAGTCTTGATGCTGCAGACGGGACACCATTTCCACACCAGTCTCGCCAGCATCAGTCACTGCAACAGTTCAATCATATCATTACAATCATTTAGTTAACCTGCTGCTACATCTAACATCTGCTCCGTTAAGAGGAAAGTTGCCCAGGTATGCCCTGCCCACAAAAAGCAGGACAAATACAATCCAGCCAGTTATCGCCCCATCAGTCTACTCTCAAATCACCAGCAGAGAGATGGAAGGTATTGTCAACAGTGCTATCAATTGGCACTTATCAATAACCTGCTCATCGATGCTCAGCTTGGGTTCTGCCAGGATCACTTCGCTCCAAACCACATTACAGTCATAGTCATCGAGACATTATGGTACAGAAAGAGGCCATTCAGCCCAGTGAGTCCATGCCAGCTCACAGTAGAGCAATCCAATCAGTCCCATTCTCCTGCTCTATCCCCATAACCCTGTAAGTTTATCTCCAAGTGCCCATCTAATTTCCTTTTGAAATCATTGTCTCCACTTCCACCACCCTCATGGGCAGCGAGTTCCAGGTCATTACCACTCGCTGTGTAAAAAATGTTCTTCCTCACATTCCCCCTGTATCTCTTGTGCAAAACCTTCAATCTGTGTCCCCTGGTCCTTGTACCATCAGCTAATGGGAACAGTTTTTCTTTGTCTACCTTATCCAAGCCTGTTATAATCTTGTACACCTCTATCAAATCTCCCCTCACTCTCCTTTGCTCCAGGGACAACAAGCGCAGCTTCTCCATCCTGACCTTGTAGCTAAAATCCTCCATTCCTGGAACCATTCTGGGGTCAGAGGGAAGGGGAAGAAGGATGCAGAGGGGTGTTGGATTAACATTTTAAGGAAGCTGGTCGACTCGAAATGGGCAACCGACCCAAGACCATGATGACTAACTGCCCTTGCCCTGTGCTACGTGGCAGCTGAATATGGCTGTTCTCACATCAGCAGCCAATAGAGCATGGCGTAGCTGGATATGCTGTGTCTCAATAACCTCAGGGCTAGTGTCAAATGAATTCTGTGACTGTGGAGCAATATCCCCAAAGAATGAAAGATCCTTCAGAATGCCCTCTACTACCAGAGCCATGCCAATCTGAAGACCTAAAGGTATCTAACTATAGATCCAGAGCCTGGGTGGAGCAGTGGCAAGGGAAGGTGTAACAACACGACAAGAGAGAGAGAGAGAGAGACTTCCCAAAGCCTGTCCGCCATCTATAGGTATCACGCCAATGTGCTTTGTTGAATGATAATTTTCTTCAATACACTGACTGGAGACGTGAATTTATTTTTTTTTAAGAAATATAAAAAGGAACAGATAAAAGATGACTTTGCTGGCAGCTTAAGAAGGCCACCTAATTTGCAACACTGTATCCTACATTGCAAGGCCTGTGAGGAGGGAGGTGAAATGTCTGCTCATCCCAGCAAGGACCAAGACCCAGGAGGTTTAAGGGAACTGCCTGTTCTTTTTAGCAAGAAGAAATGCACTGCTAATTACCATGCTTGAACCAATGAGTGACTGTCATGTGACAAGACCCCACCCCCCCCACTCCTGTGGTTTTAAGCTGGTGTTTCTCTGCAGCAGCAGAAGCAGCACCTGGACTCTGACACATGCAGACCCAAGTGGGGGACCCCTCTTTCTCTCTCTCTCTCCATTCAAGCATGCAAGTTGCGAACCCTGCCTGCTGACTGACCACCTCTGCATACTCCGGCTACAATCAGTAACCCCTTTGGAGGAAACCATCCACATCGCTGCCTCCAAGAGATCCACCAAATCAGTCATCTACCTCTTCAAACTAAAAGCCTCAGGACCACCAAATTCAGCGAGAAGCCAGCCGAATCATCAAACATCACAGCTCTAACTATGGACTCCAACTCGACCAACCTACCCTTCCCCACTCTGTAACCTATTTGTGTGTGTGTGTGTGTGTGTGTGTGTGTAAACCTCTAGTGTGTTTTTGAAAGTTGGCACGTAGTTTATTATTTACTTAGTTCAGTACAATAAAGTTAACCTCTTTCTTTGTTAAACTCAAGAAAGCCCTTCGACCCAACACAATGCACAAGTCAGCAGTGTGATAGAACACTCTCCATTTGCCTAGATGAGTGTGACCCCAACAGCTGGAGTATGGTGTACAGTCCCGGTCACCACATTACAGGAAGGACATAACTGCTCTGGAGAGAGCACAGAGGACAGTTACAAAAATGTTGTCAGGGCTTGAAAATTGCAGCGATGAGGAAAGATTGGATAGGCTAGGGTTGTTTTCCTTAGAACAGAGGAGGCTGACAGGTGACTTAATAGAGGTGTACAAAAGTATGAGGGGCCTAGATAGAGTAGACAGGAAGGACCCATTTCACCGAGCGGGAGGGCACAGGTTTAAGGTGATTGGTAGAAGGATTAGAGGGGACATGAGGAAAGAATTTTTCACCCAGAGGGTGGGTGGGTGGCTGGAATTCGCTGCTGGTGGTGGAGACAGAAACCCTCAACTCATTTAAAAGGTACCTGGACCTGCACCTGAAGTGTTGTAACCTGCAAGGCTACAGACCAGGTGCTGGAAGGTGGGATTAGACTGGGCGGCTAATTTTTTTCGGCTGGCGCAGACACGTGGGCTGAATAGCCTCCTTCTGTGCTGTAATTGATCTATGGTTCAAACACTCAAGAAACTCGACACCATCCAGGACAAAGCAGCCCACTTGATTGTTTGTGGATGGGGTGCCAATCACTCCCTCCACCACCGACGCACAGTGGCAGCAGTGTGTACCATCTACAAGGTGCACTGCAGCAATGCACCAAGGCTCCTTCGAAAGCACCTTTCAAACCCACGACCTCTACCAACTAGAAGGACAAGAGCAGCAAATACATGGGAACACCAAACACCTGCAAGTTCCCCTCCAAATCACACACCATCCTGACTTGGAACTATATCACCGTTCCTTCACTGTCACTGGGTCAAAATCCTGGAACTCCCTTCCTAACAGCACTGTGGGTGTACCTACCCCACATGGACTGCAGCGGTTCAAGAAGGCAGCTCACCACCACCTTCTCAAGGGCAATTAGGGATGGGCAATAAATGCTGGTCTGGCCAGTGACACCCACATCCCATGAATGAATAAAAAAAACAATTTCCTCCTAGATTAGACAGCACAGTGCTCTAATTCTGGGTTCACTACCATCATTCAGGGTCCTGCCTTCAGGAAATATTTTCAGACATTCCCTGTCTTTCACTGAAGCCACAAACTCTCACCCGGCACAGACTGCATCTACAACAGAGAGGCTGATACTCCAGTGAGAATCAGTGTGTGTGGAACTCGTACCCCAGTGAGAGTCAGTGTGTGTGGAACCCATACCCCGGTGAGAGTCAGTGTGTGTGGAACCCGTACCAAAGTGAGAGTCAAAATGTGTGTGGAACCCGTACCAAAGTGAGAGTCAAAATGTGTGTGGAACCCGTACCACAGTGAGAGTCAAAATGTGTGTGGAACCCGTACCACAGTGAGAGTCAGTGTGTGAGGAACCCGTACCCCGGTGAGAGTCAGTGTGTGTGGAACTGTACCCCAGTGAGAGTCGGTGTGTGTGGAACTGTACCCCAGTGAGAGTCGGTGTGTGTGGAACTGTACCCCAGTGAGAGTCGGTGTGTGTGGAACTGTACCCCAGTGAGAGTCGGTGTGTGTGGAACTGTACCCCAGTGAGAGTCGGTGTGTGTGGAACTGTCACCCAGTGAGAGTCGGTGTGTGTGGAACTGTCACCCAGTGAGAGTCAGTGTGTGTGGAACTGTACCCCAGTGAGAGTCAGTGTGTGTGGAACTGTCACCCAGTGAGAGTCAGTGTGTGTGGAACTGTACTCCAGTGAGAGTCAGTGTGTGTGGAACTGTACCCCAGTGAGAGTCAGTGTGTGTGGAACTGTCACCCAGTGAGAGTCAGTGTGTGTGGAACTGTACCCCAGTGAGAGTCAGTGTGTGTGGAACTGTACCCCAGTGAGAGTCAGTGTGTGTGGAACTGTCACCCAGTGAGAGTCAGTGTGTGTGGAACTGTACTCCAGTGAGAGTCAGTGTGTGTGGAACTGTACCCCAGTGAGAGTCAGTGTGTGTGGAACTGTACCCCAGTGAGAGTCAGTGAGTGTGGAACTGTACCCCAGTGAGAGTCAGTGTGTGTGGAACTGTACCCCAGTGAGAGTCAGTGTGTGTGGAACTGTACTCCAGTGAGAGTCAGTGTGTGTGGAACTGTACCCCAGTGAGAGTCAGTGTGTGTGGAACTGTACTCCAGAGTGTGGTACTATTTGCAGGAGAGGACTTTGCAATAAATATGTCGCAGTTCACATTATTGTTACTTACACAAGTGCCTGTGCTGTGCGCTGCTCAATGAAATGTCTCCAGGATGGAGTAAGTTGTACCAGGAGGTGCCAGGGAACTCCTCTGTCTCGTAGCCAAGGAGATAGACCACACTGTAATGGAAGGTTATCTGCTTAGAGCCAGACTAGGACAACACATAACACATGGCATTAAAACAGCTTCCTGAAAACAAATCCATCTTGGTGAAAGTATGGTGAGGTGAATTTGATGAGACAGTTTAAAGGGAGCTTTACTCTGTATCTAACCCTTTTTTTTAAATTCTTCAGGCCCCCATTATTTACATTTTAAAAATAACTTTATTAAAACAAGCTAAATAAATCAAAAACTCAAATCAAAATTACATTCTTGGTGTCGATGATGCACTCCAACTTTTGCGGTGCCCACCAGTCGCGGAAGGCCTTAAGCATGCCGGCGGACACTGCATGCTCCTGCTCCAGGGGCACCTGGGCGTGAACGTAACCGTGGAAGAGGGGCAGGCAATCAGGGCGGACGGGCCCCCCCGATGGCCCGCAGCCTGGACCTGTGAATTGCCACCTTGACCAGGCCCAGGAGCAGATCAACGAGGAGATCCTCTTCCCGGCCCATGCCCCTCCGCTCCGGGTGCCCAAAGATCAGGAGCGTGGGGCTGAAGTGCAGCCAAAACATGAGGAGCAGCCCCTTCAAATATTCAAAGAGGGGCTGCAACCTCGCACACTCCGTATATATGTGGAACACGGACTCATCCAGGCCGTAGAAAGTACAGGCGGCCTGGGAGTCTGTGAACCTACTTAAAAGTCTATTGCACTGGACTGCCCTGTGCAGCACCCTCCATCCCAGCTTCCCGATGTAAAGGGGGAGGACTCCCGCGTAGAGAGACCTTCATCGGGGTTTCCCCTCGCCGCCAGATGGCAACACGGACCGCCAGGGCATGTCCGGCTGGCTGACGAGGGCGAGGAAGCGGAGAATGTGCAGGAGTAGCCCGTACAGGAAACCCCTCCGCACCGATTGGAATGGCACAGAGGACATTTCTGAGAGGTGGCTCGGGTTGCGCGGGACCGGCTCCCGAAGAGGGTTTCGGGGCTCGAGTCCGATTCGCAGTTCCGGCTGAGCGGGGGTCAGCTCGGCCGGGAGCGCTCCGCACTCCCGAGCCCCCTCATCACCTGCAGTGAGGAGTATCCCAGGGGCTTCAGCTACTCTTCCGCCTGTCAGTCCGTTACCGGAGCCAGCCACCGAGACAGCCAAGGCACTGTCCTCCGCCAGCGGGGGAGCGCCCTGACTGGAGGCAACCATGTTCCAGACTCTGAGTAGATCTCGGTAAAAGACAGGCAACTCCCTCAGAGAGGCACGGCTAACGGACTCCACCGGGAGCTGCGTTTGGTCTCGAAGGCAGTGACACTGGCAGAAAAAATACATCGCCAGTGCACACCATCTAGGAGGACGCTGGACGTACAGGTATCTCTGCAGGGTCCGAAGGCGGAGAGTCGCAGCCTGGGTGCAGACGCACACCAGCGACTGGCCGCCCTCCTCAATCGGGAGACTCAGGACCGCGGCAGAGACCCAGTGTTTCCTCTTGCCCCAGAAAAAATTGACGAGTTTCTTCTGGATCTTGGTGGCGAATGCAGGGGTCGGGGCCAAAGTGACCAACCGGTACCACAGCATGGAGGCCACCAATTGGTTTATGACCAGCGCTCGGCCCCTGTAGGAAAGTACTCGGAGCAGTCCTGTCCAGCGCCCCAGCCGAGCAGTGACTTTCACATCCAACTCCTACCAGTTTGCCGGCCAGGCTTCCTCAGCAGGGCTAAGGTGGACTCCCAGATAGAGGAGGTGCGTGGTGCTCCATGCAAAAGGTGTCATCTCCTCCGGCAGGGAGTCCACCGACCCACCAGGAGTCCGGAACATTTCTCCCAATTCATCCTTGCGGAGGACGTGGCAGAAAAGTTCTGCCGGCAGTCGCGCATCCTCCGCAAGTCAACGGGATCTGTGACCACGAGGAGCATGTCGTCGGCGTGAGCCGAGAGGACGACCTGCATGGCCGGCTCGTGCAGAGCCAATCCCGTCAACCTCCTGCGAAGCAGGCACAGGAAGGGCTCCACGCAGATGGTATACAATTGGCAGGACATTGGCAGGACGCAAATCCTCTCCCAAAGCGAAGGGGCGCCGTCAAGGACCCGTTAACTTTGACCAGACACTCTGCGGCCACAAAATGTGGCCCGATTCCAAATGCGCCCAGAGTCCCAAAAAGGTATTTGTGATCCACCCTATCGAACGTCTTCTCCTGATCGAGGAAGAGAAAGGCGAATGACAGAACAGTCCACTGGGAAAGATGGATCAGGACCAGGCGGATGTTGTCCTGGATGGACTGGCCCGGGACCGTGTAGGACTGGTTGGGGTGGATCATGTGGGCCAGCACGGAGCTCAGGCGGGTAGACATATCCCGGGCAAAGATCTTATAACCCGTGCTGAGGAAGGAGACCGGAGCAAGCGGAGATCGCCCCTCTTCGGCAGCAGGACGATGACTGCCCTGCGCCACGAGAGGGGCATCTCCCCAGTCGCCAAGCTATCCCCCAGGACCCGCACGTAATCGTCCCCCAGGACGTCCCAGAACGCCCTGAAGAACTCTATGGTCAGCCCGTCCAGCCCTGGGGATTTACACCTCGAGAGCTGGTGGAGGGCGCCAGTCAGCTCCGCCAAAGTGAGCAGAGTCTCCAATCCTTCGGCGCCCTCCGGGCTGACTTTCAGCAGGCCCTCCCACAAAACTCTGCACGCGTCCTCGCTGGACGGATCCGGAGAGAACAACACCCTGCAATAGGTACAGACCAGGAGGCACATTGTGATAGAGGACCCATCATCGGCCAGCAGCTCAATGAGCTGCTTACGGACCCGCCGTCATTTTTCCAGCGAGTAGAAGAAGGGTGAGGAGCAGTCTAAATCTTCCAGGATCTTCCAGCACGAGCTCCTTGACCTCCAAGATCTCTGGCTGAAAAGTCGGGGCCAACAAGATAGCCACCCCACTAGAAATAGGGGTGAGGTGACTCATGTAGACCCCACCCTGCCACTCCAGGAGCCAGGTGGCTTCGTCTCCCGGAACGGTGTGGGTTTCCTGCAGAAAGCTCACCGCGTATCTCCCTTCCCTGAGGACTGAGAGATTGTGAAATCTGCGGTGAGACCCCCTGCTGCCGTTGATGTGCAGGCTGGCTATGGTTATCTTCATGTTAAAGTTACTTAAAAACCGTCACCAACACCTCACTGTGAGGAGGGAGTGGAAGTGCACCTGGACCTCCACTCCTCAAGCAACCCATTGAGGAACGCATTAATTCGGCGCCTCTCAACCAGTTTCACGCCCGCGCCCTTGCCCGCTTTCTTGAGGGCAGCGTGGGCAGACTGGATGACCAGCACCAGATTCAACCAACGGCCGAGGGCCAGCTGAACTTTATTGCAGCAACCCCTGCAAGCCACGAGGAAATCCCGGAGTTCCGCCGTGGGGATGAGAGGAGATTCGGTGGGAGGCACGAGGGACTCCACCACCTCACTGGCGATGGAATCAAGATCATCCTCCGTGCCCCACACCGAATCCCCATCCTCCTCCGGGTCGTCACCGCCAGTGGCCAACACACCCACAACACACTGTGGGGCGGACGTCCCGGCTGCGCCAGCTGGTCCTGCCTCCGTCACGATCCCACCCCCAGGATCGATGGCAGAGGAGTCCTCTCTGGGATCTACTGTGAAACTGGAGCTTATGGGCGCCAGTGGTTCAGAACCCCAACTCCACCTCTGGCCCCAGGCCAATTCGCGGTCCAGGGGAAATGGAAGTTACCGACTTGGGAAATCCAGCCGAGACCGGAGGCGGAGAGAGGAGGTCATCTCCTGCCCCACCAGCGCCCACAGGCCCAGCACATAGGACATCATTTTCAACTATAACTGGGTTGGGTATGTCCTGGTCAAGAGTGGATTTTGGCTGGGAGGCCCGACTCTTTGGGGTCTCGCCCGCCCCTCCACTCAGGGCACCCGCCCCAGTGGCAGAAAGGGAGGCATCCCCAGGCTCCCCCACCACAAGCTTGCTCCTTCAGGAGGGGCTGCATGTACAGGGGTCTCCCCCTCCCCTCCATCTTGAGGGGTAGGGAACTCCTGCCCAGACTTTGCAGCCTTGATGGTGGTGGTGGCAGGGGGAACCTGGGGACCGGAACCAGGAGACAGCTCCCCTCCAACAGATGGGCCCTGCACCTCAGGGCCCTGAGTTACCTCCGTGGAGGGGTGCCTTCTTTTTTTCCCACTTGGTCGCGGAGGCTCAGAGACCTCCATGTCATCAGAGGCCTCCGCCTCTGCACCCTCCTACTTTTCAGTTACTCTGGACATGAGCCCAGCCCTGGGGCAGGTGGGTCCCCCGGGATTGGGCCTTGGGCTGAGCTCAGGCTCGGGTTGTGCCATGGTGTCCAGGGGACGCGCCTCTCGGTGTTTATTTTTCCTCCGCGTCTTCCTTCCACTCGGACGGGCACCTCCCTCCTCGCCAGAGGCCATGAAAACCACAGCCTCTGGAACCGACTGAACGGTGTCTGTTGGAGGTATAGGGGGAATGGGAGGAGGTGCAGTTGCGCCACCCTGGGCCGCCGAGGTGGAGTTGGCGGCCGGGAGGTTGGGACAGTTCTTACGAACATGCCCCACCCACTTGCAGACATGGCACCGCGCCCCGTCCGAGGTCCAGAAAAAACGGTAGGCTGTCCCCTGGAACTCCACACTGAAGTGGCCCTCCAAGACCTCCTCCCACACCAGCTACATAAATAGCTAGCAGCAGAAGGAATAGACATGCCGGAGGCTGTTTTCCCAAAGACTGAGCGGGACAGGGGTGATCCCCGACCTCTCCTCCCCCAGTTGGTGTAGGTGGGGCAGGAGGAGCTCATCAGGAATGTTCAACAACATTATCTGCTGTGCAGTGGCCCCCAGAGGGTCCACTGGCATGAAAATCTCACCCACCGTGAGCCTCTTATACAGGGCGAGGGACACAGCCCGCTCAGTCTTCAGGAAGAACACAGCCTTCCCGTACATCTTTGAGGCTGCCACAATGGCCAAGGGGCCGACAACCTCGGCCATTGACTTAACGCAAGCCTCAATAGTCATGGTGGTTGGGTGTAACTCTTCATCCCATGCTTTGATGTCAAGATTTTAAATGGTGACAGAGCCACAGGAACGGCTGCTGCAGCTGCTGCAACACAGGAAGACCCTGCCACTGGAGAGGACTGTGATGCCAAGGGGTAGAAGAGTCACTGTTGAATAAAATAGAAATAGAGAGAAAGGAAATAATAAATAACAAATTATCCCAAAAATACACAAGTGGAGGGTATGGCAAGGGAGAGAGGCTGAAGGAGAGCAAGGTCAGGAGGAATCAGTCTCTTTGCCGGTGTTAATTCAGGCAGTCCTTTCGCTGGTCTTCCAGTTGGTGGTAGTGGGGGTACAATATCTTCACCTGGGACAGCTGTAGCTGCCCAGACACACTCTGCTTCCAATGTGGTTTATAACAGTTAAGAGAAAGTCTCTTCACCTGGGCAGCTCCAGCTATCCCAGGTGAAGATATTGTTGGGGTGGGGAGGGAACTCCTATTCAATGCTGTTAAACACAGGAGCTCCCTGTTCAAACAAACAGCCCCACCCAAGGTCTTCCGGTCTCTTCCTTTCCCCCTCCCCACAACAATCAATGAAAGGGCTTCAAAAACCCAAACTCACAGGAGCTGTCAGTTCTTCTAACCTCCTGTTTTCTTCTTTCAGAATAAAAATAGATGGAAAACCTTCCTTTCAAACTCAGCCTCTCTCCTTGCAGCAATCACACTGCCTACAACCTCCAGCACACAGCTACAGTCAGCTGCACCTCATTGATGCACTCAGCATCTCCAATTAGGCAACAGCCAATCCCAGTGCTGTACCTGTCCTGGGAGTGTTTGATGGGACAGTGTAGAGGGAGCTTTACTCTGTATCTAACCCCGTGCTGTACCTGTGCTGGGAGTGTTTGATGGGACAGTGTCGAGGGAGTTTTACTCTGTATCTAACCCCGTGCTGTACCTGTGCTGGGAGTGTTTGATGGGGACAGTGTAGAGGGAGCTTTACTCTGTATCTAACTCCGTGCTGTACCTGTCCTGGGAGTGTTTGATGAGACAGTGTAGAGGGAGCTTTACTCTGTATCTAACCCCGTGCTGTACCTGTCCTGGGAGTGTTTGATGGGGACAGTGTAGAGGGAGCTTTACTCTGTATCTAACCCTATGCTGTACCTGTCCTGGGAGTGTTTGATGGGACAGTGTAGAGGGAGCTTTACTCTGTATCTAACCCCGTGCTGTACCTGTCCTGGGAGTGTTTGATGGGACAGTGTAGAGGGAGCTTTACTCTGTATCTAACTCCGTGCTGTACCTGTCCTGGGAGTGTTTGATGAGACAGTGTAGAGGGAGCTTTACTCTGTATCTAACCCCCGTGCTGTACCTGTCCTGGGAGTGTTTGATGGGACAGTGTAGAGGGAGCTTTACTCTGTATCTAACCCCGTGCTGTACCTGTCCTGGGAGTGTTTGATGGGGACAGTAGATTCATAATGCCATTCACGGCATAGAAGGAGGCCATTCAGTCCATCGAATCCATGTCGGCTCTCCATGAAGCATTCCGGTCAATCCCACTCCTCTGCTCTATCCCCATAGCCCTGTAAGACTATTTCCCTCAAGTGTCCAGCCAATTTCCTTTTGCAATCATTCATCATCTCTGTTTCCACCATCCTTGTGGGCAGTGAGTTCCAGGTCATTACCATTCACTGCGTTAAAAAATTCTTCATCACATTCCCCCTGCATCTCATACCCAAAACCTTCAATCTGTGTCCCCCTAGTCCTTATACCATTTGTTAATGTGAACAGTTTTCCTTGTCGAACTTATCTGAGCCTGCCATAATCTTGTACATTTCTATTAAATCTTCTTTCAATCTCCTTTGTTCTAAGGAGAACAATCCCAGCTTTTCCAACCTAATCTTATAACTAAAATCCCCCATCCCTGGAACCATTCTGGTAAATCTCCTCTGTACCCTCTCAATGACCCTCACATCCTTCCTGAAGTCTGGTGACCAGAACTGGACACAAAACTCCAGTTGGGGCCTAACCAGAGCTTTATAAAGGTTCAGTATAACTTCCCTGCTTTTATACTCAATGCCTCTATATATAAATCCCAAGATCCCATATGCTTTACTGACCACTCTCTCAATATGTCCTGTCACCTTCAAAGATCGATGCACCTGCACCTCCAGGTCCCTCTGTCCCTGCACACTCGATAGAACTGTGCCATTAAGTATGTATTGCCTCTCCCTAATCCTTCTGCCGAAATGCATCACCTCACACTTGTCAGTATTAAATTTCATCTGCCACCTTTCTGCCCATTCTGCTAGCCTATCTATGTCCTGTTACAGATAGTTTGTATCATCCTCACTGTTTGCCGCACCTCCAAGTTTGGTATCATTGGCAAATTTTGAAATTCTACTCTGTATTCCAAGATCTAAGTCATTTATATATAGCAAAAAAAGCAGTGGTCCCAACACTGACCCTTTGGGAACACCACTGTCTACCATCATCCAGTCTGAAAATAAACCATTTACCACGACTCACTGTTTTCTGTCCTTAAGCCAATTTTTTTTTATCCAATTGGACAGTGACCCTCTTATTCCATGAGCCTCAATTTTGTTAACCAGCCTTTTATGTGCTACTTTATCAAATGCTTTCTTAAAATCTATATAGACAACATCCACCACATTCCCTTCATCAATCTTCTCTGTTACTTCATCAAAAAATTCAATTAAATTAGTCAAGCATGATCTGCCTTTTTACAAATCTGTGCTGGCTCTCCTTAATTAACTCAAACCTCTCCAAGTGCCTGTTGATTTTTCCCCCTGATTATTGTTTCTAAAACCTCATCCACCACTGATGTTAAATTAACTGGCCTGTAGTTACTAGGCCTGTCCTTACACCCTTTCTTGAATAAGGGTGTCACATCTCCAGTCCTCTAGCACCTCCCCCATATCCAGGGAAGATTGGAAGATTATGAAAAGCCCTTCCACTATCTCCATCCGCACTTCCTTTAGTAACCTGGGATACAAGCCATCTGGACCAGGTGATTTAGCTACCATTAGCATAGTCAGCCTTTCCAGTACCTCCTCCCTCTCAATTTTCACCCTATCCATTGTCTCTACTCTCTCTGCTTCTACTGATATTTTGTCAGATTCCTCTTCCTTCATAAACCCCAATACAAAGTACTCATTAAATATTCTAGCCTTGCCCTGTGCCTCTAAGCACATATTCACTTTCTTTGTCCCTAATAGGCCCCACTCCATCTCTTACTACCCACTTACTATTTACATGTTTGCAGAAGATTTTTGGATTCCCTTTTATGTTAACTGCTATTCTATTCTCATATTCTCTCTTTGTTAATCTTTTCCTCTTCACCTCCCCTCTCAGCTTATTGTATTTGACCTTATGAAAGGTCACAGACCTGAAACATTAATGCTATTTTTTCTCTCGACAGATGCTGCCTGACCTGCTGAGTATTTCCAGCATTTTCTGTCTTTATTTTGTTTTTGAAGGGTAGTTGGCCTGGTTCCCTCAGTTCCAGCATGTTCTTACCTCTCAGAGATGCTGATGAACCTCAGATCCGCTGTGTGCTGACTGTGGAACGTGTTGACACAGTGACCAATGTCTGACAACTGGGAAGGCCACAGGACAGGAGTGCACAGCGCAGTGAAGATCAGTCCAGGATGATGTAACAGGGAGCTGGCTCGAGCTGACACATAGCGGCCCCTCACCAGCACCAGCTGTCGACCCCTGCCCTGCATTCTCATCGACTTGGAACAGTGCATCCGGCAGAGGAAGGAGCGTTCTGAAAGAGATGGCCAGAGTTAAAGGGAAATGCCAAAGTGTCGGAATGCCTATGGTGGGCAGGAAGATCCCAGGGCTCTTGCTCAGTTAGCCCATCACCTCCAGGGGACAGGAGTCAGGAGCCCCCTACCCCTGGGTTCAGGAAAGAGTAAATCCATCCAGTGTTCCCAATCAGGAACCGTGCTATTGGAATTCCATTTGTGGGATATTGGAACTCCCCATTCCCTCACCATGGGGGAGTATTGGAATTCCTCATTCCCACACCATGGGGGAGTACTGGAATTCCCCATTCCCACACCATGGGGGAGTACTGGAATTCCCCATTCCCACACCATGGGGGAGTACTGGAATTCCCCATTACCTCACCATGGGGGAGTACTGGAATTCCCCATTCCCACGCCATGGGGGAGTACTGGAATTCCCATTCCCACACCATGGGGGAGTACTGGAATTCCCCATTCCCACACCATGGCGGAATACTGGAATTTCCCATTCCAACACCACAGGGGAGTACTGGAATTCCCCATTCCCACACCATGGGGGAATACTGGAATTCCCCATTCCCACACCATGGAGAAATATTGGAATTCCCCATTCCCTCACCATGGGGACTATTGGCATTCCCCATTCCCAACCTTGGGGGAATTTTGGAATTCCCCATCCCCACACCATGGGGGAATACTGGAATTCCCTATTCCTTTACCATGGGGGAATACTGGAATTCCCCATTCCTACACCATGGGGGACTACTGGAATTCCCCATTCCCTCACCATGGGGAGTATTGGAATTCACCATTCGCTCACCATGGGGGAATACTGGAATTCCCCATTCCCATACCATGGGGGAGTACTGGAATTCCCCGTTCCCTCTCTGTAGGCGAATATTTGAAATCTGCATTCTCCATGCTGGAAGTGGGGGGGCGGGGGGTGGGGGCGGGCACGGATGGGGGAAATATTGGATTTCACCATTCTCTCAGAATAGGGGAGAATCAAAATTCCCAAAATCCTTACCATGGGAGAATATTGGGTTTCCCCATTCTCACCCATGGCAGAATATTGGATTTCCCCTTTCCCTCTCCATGGGGGAGTATTGGATTTCCTCATTTCCTCTCCATGGGGGTGTATTGGATTTCATCATTCTCTGTCCATGGGGGAGAATCAGATTTCCTATTCCCTCTCTATGGAGGAGTATTGCAATTTTGCATCCCCTCTGCAATAATGGATTTCACCATTCCCACACCACAGGGGAGAATCGGAATTCCCCATTCCTTCACCATGGGGGAGTATTGAATTCGCCATTCCCTCTCCATGGGGGAGTATTGGGTTTCACCATTCTCTCTCCATGGGGGAGTATTGGATTTCACCATTCCCTCTCCATGGGGAAGAATCGGAATTTCCCATTCTCACTCCATGGAAGTAGTATTGGATTTCTTTATCCTGAGTATCTCATAGAAACATAGAAAATAGGAGCAGGAGTAGGCCATTTGGCCCTTCGAGTCTGCACCGCCATTCAATACGATCATGGCTGATCATCCAAACTCAGTATCCTGTTCCCGCTTTCTCCCTGTATCCCTTGATCCCTTTAGCCCTGAGAACTATATCTAACTCGCATCTCTTACCGGTGTCTGGTGCAGGTGCTGATTCGATTGATTCATGAACAATTTTCAGATCTTCATCATCAATCATCTGATAAAAGCTGTCTCCCTGTGACACCAGGTCTACCTTGTGTGGGAGAAAGAGACACAGGAATGAAGGGCTGCTGCTCGCATGGGGCTCTTGGCTGTTTCCATTTCTTCCCTCTTAAAGGCCAGTGACTGAGACGTTGGCTATACTCTGAATCGCACCTAAGCCCATCCTTGTAATGAACAGGGAGGGTGTTTCACTGGAACTGGAGGAGGCCATTCAGCCCCTTGAATCTGTTACCCAGGAACAGCAAGAGGCCACTCTGCCCATCGATCCTATTCCAGCTTATGGTGGACAGAGTGTTCAAGATTTCCATTCCCCCTTATGCTAAGGAAAGATATTTCAAATGATTTGTTCTAAGGATCTGTAGACCAACCAAGCAAGTGTGATAACTCTCACCATTGAGAGCCCCAGAAACTCTCTGACGTTGTTTGACACATGCATTAATTTTCCGTTAGTCATCATGGTGACGAGGAAGCCGGGAATTGCGGGAAGGAAATCCAGACCTCCAGACGTAGAGCGATTGTCCCCATGTTCTTCAATTGTTTCTGAAACCAAAAGTGGGAAGTGAAAATTAGGCACAAGCGATCTAGTAAAAGCACGGAACTTCCAATCCCATCACTAAACTTCCAATCCCATCATTGAACATCCAATCCCATCACTAAACCTTCCAATCCCATCACTGAACTTCCAATCCCATCACTAAACCTTCCAATCCCATCACTGAACTTCCAATCCCATCACTAAACCTTCCAATCCCATCACTGAACTTCCAATCCCATCACTGAACTTCCAATCCCATCACTAAACCTTCCAATCCCATCACTGAACTTCCAATCCCATCACTAAACCTTCCAATCCCATCACTGAACTTCCAATCCCATCATTGAACTTCCAATCCCATCACTAAACCTTCCAATCCCATCACTGAACTTCCAATCCCATCACTGAACTTCCAATCCCATCACTAAACCTTCCAATCCCATCACTGAACTTCCAATCCCATCATTGAAATTCCAATCCCATCACTAAACCTTCCAATCCCATCACTGAACTTCCAATCCCATCACTAAACCTTCCAATCCTATCACTGAACTTCCAATCCCATCACTGAACTTCCAATCCCATCACTGAACTTCCAATCCCATCACTAAACCTTCCAATCCTATCACTGAACTTCCAATCCCATCACTGAACTTCCAATCCCATCACTAAACCTTCCAATCCCATCACTAAACCTTCCAATCCCATCACTAAACCTTCCAATCCCATCACTGAACTTCCAATCCCATCACTAAACCTTCCAATCCCATCACTAAACCTTCCAATCCTATCACTGAAATTCCAATCCCATCACTAAACCTTCTAATCCCATCACTGAACTTCCAATCCCATCATTGAACTTCCAATCCCATCACTAAACCTTCCAATCCCATCACTGAACTTCCAATCCCATCATTGAAATTCCAATCCCATCACTGAACTTCCAATCCCATCATTGAACTTCCAATCCCATCACTAAACCTTCCAATCCTATCACTGAAATTCCAATCCCATCACTGAACTTCCAATCCCATCACTAAACCTTACAATCCCATCACTAAACCTTCCAATCCCATCACTGAACTTCCAATCCCATCACTAAACCTTCCAATCCCATCACTGAACTTCCAATCCCATCACTGAAATTCCAATCCCATCATTGAACTTCCAATCCCATCACTAAACCTTCCAATCCCATCACTGAACTTCCAATCCCATCACTAAACCTTCCAATCCCATCACTGAACTTCCAATCCCATCATTGAACTTCGAATCCCATCACTAAACCTTCTAATCCCATCACTGAACTTCCAATCCCATCACTAAACCTTCCAATCCCATCACTAAACCTTCCAATCCCATCACTGAACATTCCAATCGCATCACTGAACTTCCAATCCCATCACTAAACCTTCCAATCCCATCATTGAACTTCCAATCCCATCACTAAACCTTCCAATCCCATCATTGAACTTCCAATCCCATCACTAAACCTTCCAATCCCATCATTGAACTTCCAATCCCATCACTAAACCTTCCAATCCCATCACTAAACCTTCCAATTCCATCACTGAACCTTCCAATCCAATCACTGAACTTCCAATCCCATCACTAAACCTTCCAATCCCATCACTGAACCTTCCAATCCCATCACTGAACTTCCAATCCCATCACTAAACCTTCCAATCCCATCACTGAACTTCCAATCCCATCACTAAACCTTCCAATCCCATCACTGAACTTCCAATCCCATCACTAAACCTTCCAATCCCATCACTGAACTTCCAATCCCATCACTGAACTTACAATCCCATCACTAAACCTTCCAATCCCATCACTGAACTTCCAATCCCATCACTGAACTTCCAATCCCATCACTGAACCTTCCAATCCCATCACTGAACTTACAATCCCATCACTAAACCTTCCAATCCCATCACTGAACTTCCAATCCCATCACTGAACTTCCAATCCCATCACTGAACTTCCAATCCCATCACTGAACTTCCAATCCCATCACTAAACCTTCCAATCCCATCACTGAACTTCCAATCCCATCACTGAACTTCCAATCCCATCACTGAACCTTCCAATCCCATCACTGAACTTCCAATCCCATCACTAAACCTTCCAATCCCATCACTGAACCTTCCAATCCCATCACTGAACTTCCAATCCCATCACTGAACTTCCAATCCCATCACTGAACCTTCCAATCCCATCACTGAACTTCCAATCCCATCACTAAACCTTCCAATCCCATCACTGAACCTTCCAATCCTATCACTGAACTTCCAATCCCATCACTGAACTTCCAATCCCATCACTGAACTTCCAATCCCATCACCGGACATTCCAATCCCATCACTGAGCAATGCCTCACCTGCCTGTTCAGCATTTAATTAATTGCCAGTTAAATGCAGTTCAAAAGAAAGAAGTTGCATTTCTATACCAACTTTCCCGACCTCAGGACATTTCAATGTTCTTTACAGCCAATGAAACCCTTTGTTAAACTGTAGGCAGTGGGCGCAGCCAATTTGAACCCAGCAAGATCCCACAAATAGCAATGAGGTTGAAGAAAAGATCTCTTTTTAGTTATGTTGTTTGCAGGATCAAAATTGGCCAGAACACACCGACGGTCTCGGCTACTCTTCTTTCTCTAGTGTCATGGGATCTTTCATATTCACCAGAAAGGGCAGACCAGGCCTCAGCATAACCTTTCATCTGAAAGACAGCCCCTCCGACAATGCAACACTCCCTCAGTACTGACCGTCTGACAGTGCTGCACTCCCTCAGTGCTGACCCTCTGACAGTGCAGCACTCCTTCAGCACTGACCCTCTGACAGTGCAGCACTCCCTCAGTACTGACCGTCTGACAGTACAGCACTCCCTCAGTACTGACCCTCCGACAGAGCAGCACTCCCTCAGTACTGACCCTCCGACAGTGCAGCACTCCCTCAGTACTGACTGTCTGACAGTGCAGCACTCCCTCAGTACTGACCATCTGACAGTGCAGCACTCACTCAGTACTGACCCTCTGACAGTGCAGCACTCCCTCAGTACTGACCCTGTGACAGTGCAGCACTCCCTCAGTGCTGACCCTCCGACAGTGCAGCACTCCCTCAGTACTGACTGTCTGACAGTGCAGCGCTCCCTCAGTACTGTCCCTCCGACAGTGCAGCACTCCCTCAGTACTGACCCACCCTCAGTACTGGCCCTCCGATAGTGCAGCGCTCCCTCAGTACTAACCTTCCAATTTTAGCCTCCAAGCACTCTGTGATACCTGGTGTACTGGGTCCCTAGTGTCTGTTGGGTGGTCTGTGCCCTATACTGGCAGCTGCTCTGTGCTGGCACCATGAGCACCAGCTGACAGAGCAGGGGATGTACAGGGTAGGTCACATGCCAATAGACACCCAGCAATTAGTGTCCGTGCTTCTGACCTCCTCCCTCACCCCAACCCACCCTCTTCTGCTGACTCTTGGCAGTAAGGGAGCGTGATGGCTGGTTATTGGTTGGGGAATGAGGAGCCCAATCTGGTTTGCTCTCTTCCCTAGCTGAGAGATAGTCAAGCACCCACCCAATCCCTTGTATACTGCTGCTCCAGCGGATAACAGCAGACTATATATAATCAGACAGCACTGGAAGAGGCCATTCAGCCTATCATGGCTGTGAAAGCTCTCTGAAAGAGCCCCTGCTCTTTTCCACTCACCAGCCTGCCCCGTCCCCCTCTCCAGCCTTACCCGGTGAGTAGAGGCCCCTGCGGATGAAGATGTTGACCAGAGACATGGTGTGCAGGTAGGACAGACGCTCCTTGTCCTCCTCTGCAATGGGCAGCAGGGCCCTCAGGCTCCTGATCTCCGTGTTGATGTGGTCTCGTCGAGCCTTCGATGCCCCTTTAGTCGATCTGCAGGAGACAGTTGTCCGAAGGCACCGTTAGATCACAGACGATTGGTACACCAATCCACAGCAGGGTGAGGATGAATGACAGTAAGAGTGGGGCGAGGGGTAAGGAGCGAGGTATTAATGAGCAGGGAGAGATGACTGACCTGAACCGTCTACCCGCCATGTCGAGTGGACTTTTCTGTTGTGTATTCTGTGCAGAGACTTGGTGGAAATTGTTCCCTCGTTCAACTCCCCTCCCACCTGCACGGGGAGTATAGTCAATACCGACTGTCATCTTTAGAGCCTGAAATCAGAGAGTGAGTTACTTACTAACCAGAGAGCTGGTTACTTACTAACCAGGGAGTGAGTTACTTACGAACCAGAGAGCCGGTTACTTACTAACCAGGGAGTGAGTTACTTACTAACCAGAGAGCCGGTTACTTACTAACCAGGGAGTGAGTTACTTACGAACCAGAGAGCCGGTTACTTACTAACCAGGGAGTGAGTTACTTACGAACCAGAGAGCCGGTTACTTACTAACCAGGGAGTGAGTTACTTACTAACCAGAGAGCCGGTTACTTACTAACCAGGGAGTGAGTTACTTACGAACCAGAGAGCCGGTTACTTACTAACCAGGGAGTGAGTTACTTACGAACCAGAGAGCCGGTTACTTACTAACCAGGGAGTGAGTTACTTACTAACCAGAGAGCCGGTTACTTACTAACCAAGGAGTGAGTTACTTACTAACCAGAGAGCCGGTTACTTACTAACCAAGGAGTGAGTTACTTACTAACCAGAGAGCCGGTTACTTACTAACCAGGGAGTGAGTTACTTACTAACCAGAGAGCCGGTTACTTACTAACCAGGGAGTGAGTTACTTACTAACCAGAGAGCCGGTTACTTACTAACCAGAGAGCCGGTTACTTACTAACCAGGGAGTGAGTTACTTACTAACCAGAGAGCCGGTTACTTACTAACCAGTGAGTGAGTTACTTACTAACCAGAGAGCCGGTTACTTACTAACCAGGGAGTGAGTTACTTACTAACCAGAGAGCCGGTTACTTACTAACCAGGGAGTGAGTTACTTACTAACCAGAGAGCCGGTTACTTACTAACCAAGGAGTGAGTTACTTACTAACCAGAGAGCCGGTTACTTACTAACCAGGGAGTGAGTTACTTACTAACCAGAGAGCCGGTTACTTACTAACCAGAGAGCCGGTTACTTACTAACCAGGGAGTGAGTTACTTACTAACCAGAGAGTCGGTTACTTACTAACCAGGGAGTGAGTTACTGATGAACCAGAGAGCCGGTTACTTACTAATCAGAGAGTGAGTTACTTACTAGCCAGAGAGCCGGTTACTTACTAACCAGTGAGTGAGTTACTTACGAACCAGAGAGCCGGTTACTTACTAACCAGGGAGCCGGTTACTTACTAACCAGAGAGCCGGTTACTTACTAACCAGGGAGTGAGTTACTTACTAACCAGAGAGCCGGTTACTTACTAACCAGGGAGCCGGTTACTTACTAACCAGGGAGTGAGTTACTTACTAACCAGAGAGCCGGTTACTTACTAACCAGGGAGTGAGTTACTTACTAACCAGAGAGCCGGTTACTTACTAACCAGGGAGTGAGTTACTTACTAACCAGAGAGCCGGTTACTTACTAACCAGGGAGTGAGTTACTTATTAACCAGAGAGCCGGTTACTTACTAACCAGAGAGTGAGTTACTTATTAACCAGAGAGCCGGTTACTTACTAACCAGAGAGTGAGTTACTTATTAACCAGAGAGCCGGTTACTTACTAACCAGAGAGCCAGTTACTTACTAACCAGAGAGCCGATTACTTACTACCAGAGAGCCGGTTACTTACTAACCAGGGAGTGAGTTACTTACTACCAGAGAGCCGGTTACTTACTAACCAGGGAGTGAGTTACTTACTAACCAGAGAGCCGGTTACTTACTACCAGAGAGCCGGTTACTTACTAACCAGAGAGCCGGTTACTTACTAACCTGACAGTGAGTTACTTACTAACCAGAGAGCCGGTTACTTACTAACCAGAGAGCCAGTTACTTACTAACCAGAGAGCAGGTTACTTACTAACCAGAGAGCTGGTTACTTTTTTTTTATTCATTCATGGGATGTGGGTGTCACTGGCCAGGCCAGCATTTATTGCCCATCCCTAATTGCCCTTGAGAAGGTGGTGGTGAGCTGCCTTCTTGAACCACTGCAGTCCATGTGGGGTAGGTAGACCCACAGTGCTGTTAGGAAGGGAGTTCCAGGATTTTGACCCAGCGACAGTGAAGGAACGGCGATATAGTTCCAAGTCAGGATGGTGTGTGACTTGGAGGAGAACTTGCAGGTGGTGATGTTCCCATGCATTTGCTGCCCTTGTCCTTCGAGGTGGTAGAGGTCGCGGGTTTGGAAGGTGCTGTCTAAGGAGCCTTGGTGCGTTGCTGCAGTGCATCTTGTAGATGGTACACACAGCTGTCACTGTGCGTCGATGGTGGAGGGAGTGAATGTTTGTAGATGGGGTGCCAATCAAGCAGGCTGTTTTGCCCTAGATGGTGTCGAGCTTCTTGAGTGTTGTTGGAGCTGCACCCATCCAGGCAAGTGGAGAGTATTCCATCACACTCCTGACTTGTGCCTTGTAGATGGTGGACAGGCTTTGGGGAGTCAGGAGGTGAGTTACTCGCCTCAGGATTCCTAGCCTCTGACCTACTCTTGTAGCCACGGTATTTATATGACTACTCCAGTTCAGTTTCTGGTCAATGGTAGCCTCTAGGATGTTGATAGTGGGGGATTCAGTGATGGTAATGCCATTGAATGTCAAGGGGAGATGGTTAGGTTCTCTCTTGTTGGAGATGGTCATTGCCTGGCACTTGTGTGGCGCGAATGTTACTTGCCACTTATCAGCCCAAGCCTGGATATTGTCCAGGTCTTGCTGCATTTCTACACGGACTGCTTCAGTATCTGAGGAGTCACGAATGGTGCTGAACATTGTGCAATCATCAGCGAACTTCTGACCTAATGATTGAAGGAAGGTCATTAATGAAGCAGCTGAAGATGGTTGGGCCTAGGACACTACCCTGAGAAACTCCTGCAGTGATATCCTGGAGCTCAGATGATTGACCTCCAACAACCACAACTATCTTCCTTTGCACTAGGTATGACTCCAGCCAGCAGAGAGTTTTCCTCCTGATTCCCATTGACCTCAGTTTTGCTAGGGCTCCTTGATGCCATACTCAGTCAAATACTGCCTTGATGTCAAGGGCAGTCACTCTCACCTCACCTCTTGAGTTCAGCTCTTTTGTCCATGTTTGAACTAAGGCTGTAATGAGGTCAGGAGCTGAGTGGCCCTAGCGGAACCCAAACTGAGCAGGTTATCGCTAAGCAAGTGCTGCTTGAGGGCACTGTTGATGACACCTTCCATCACTTTACTGATGATTGAGAGTCGGCTGATGGGGCAGTAATTGGCCGGGTTGGATTTGTCCTGCTTTTTGTGTCCAGGACATACCTGGGCAATTTTCCACATTGCCGGGTAGATGCCAGTGTTGTAGCTGTACTGGAACAGCTTGGCTAGGGGTGGGGCAAGTTCTGGAGCACAGGTCTTCCGTACTATTACCGGAATATTGTCAGGGCTTTGCAGTATCCAGTGCCTTCAGTCGTTTCTTGATATCATGCGGAGTGAATCGAATTGGCTGAAGTCTGGCATCTGAAATGCTGGGGACTTCAGGAGGAGGCTGAGATGGATCATCAACTCAGGAGAGTTAGGTTCTTACTAACCAGAGAGTGTGTTTCTTACTAACCAGAGAGTGAGTTACTTACTAACCAGACAGCCACTTACTTACTCCCCTGAGTTGGTTACTTACTAACCAGAGACCAGGTTACTTGCTAACCAGAAAGCCAGTTACTTATTCACCTTGAGTCAGTTATTTACTAACCAGAGTGTGGGTTACTTACTAACCAGTGAGCTGATTACTTACTAACCTGAGCCGGTTCATTACTAACCAGAGCAGTTTACTTTCCAACCTGAAGCCCTCTCTTACCAAGCTAACTGCTCATTAATACTCATCCTTGTCCCTCTTATCACTCATTTGTCCAGTTTTGGTCTCCACATTTAAGAAAGGATATACTTGCACTGGAGGCAGTGCAGTGAAGATTTACCTGGGATGAGGGGGTTGTCCTATGATGAGAGGCTGAGTAAATTGGGTCTATATTCTCTGGAGTTTAGAAGAATGAGAGGTGATCTAATTGAGACATAGAAGATTGTGAAAGGGCTTGATAGGGTAGAAACTGAGAGATTGTTCCCACAGGTCAGGGAATCTAGAACACGGGGACACAGTCTCAGGATAAGGGGCCAATCATTCAGGACTGAGATGAGGAGAAATTACACCACTCAAAGGGTTGTGAATCTTTGGAATTCTCTCCCCCAGAGGGTTGTGGATGATCAATCATTGAATATATTTAAGGCTGGGATAGATAGATTTTTGGACACTAAGGGACTAGAAAAGACATTGAGGTAGAAGATCAGTCATGATGTTGTTAGATGGCAGGATTTTAAAATAGAATTTGCGAACCACCTGAAGGGAACGAATTTGCAGGGCCGGCGGGAAAGGGCCTGGGAGTGGTATTAGCTAAATTGCACTTGCTGAGAGCCAGCATGCACTAGACGGGTGAATGGCATTCTTCTGTGTTGTAACCATTCTATAATGCTATGAGAGGCTGTGTAGCCTACCTCTCCTCCTGGTTCTAATGTTCTTAGACCCAGTTACTTTCTAACCAGAGACTAGGTTATATTCTAACCAGAGACTAGGTTATATTCTAACCAGAGACTAGGTTATATTCTAACCAGAGCTGGTTATGTTAGCATCATTAAAAGTAGCAACGCAGGTTAATAAATTTGATCGAGGTATTCAAAATCATGAGGGGTCTGGACAGTGTAGATAGTGAGGAAAGGAACAGAACTGAAAAACAGGCAAGTTGTGCAAAACTTGTATCAAATCTTGCTTAGACAACACTTGGAGTATTTGTACAATTCTGGTCACTTTATTATAGAGGCACTGGAGACAGCACGAAACAGATTGGGGTATACATATCAGAAAGGGATGAATGGACTGGGTCTCTTTTCTCTTGAAAAAAGAAGGCTGAGAGGTGACCTAAAAATGTCTTTAAAATGATGAAAGGTTTTAATAGAGTGGATACAGACAGGTGGCAGAGGGAATTTAATACAGAGAAGTGTGAGGTGATGCATTTTGGCAGAAGGAATAGGAAGAGACAATATATACTTACTGGCACAGTTCTAAAGAGTGTGCAGGAACAGAGGGACCTGGGGGTTCATGTACATCGATCTTTGAAGGTGGCAGGACATATTGAGAGAGTGGTTAGTAAACCAAATGGGTTCTTGGGATTCATAAATAGAGACATTGAGTACAAAGGCAGGTAGGTTATACTGAACCTTTATAAAGCTTTGCTTACACCTCAACTAGATTAATGGTCACCACACTTTGGGAATGATGTGAGGGTCATTGAGAGGGTGCAGAGGAGATTTACCAGAATGGTTCCAGGATGGGGGATTTTAGTTATAAGGTTAGGTTGGAAAAGCTGGACTTGTTCTCCTTGGGGCAAAGGAGATTGAGGGGAGATTTGATAGATGTGTACAAGATTATAACAGGTTTAGATAAGTTAGACAAAGAAAAACTGTTCCCATGAACTGATGGTGCAAGGACTAGGGGACAAAGATTGAAGGTTTTGGGCAAGAGATGCAGGGGGAAATTACAGAATCGTTACAGTGCAGAAGGAGGCCATTCGGCCCATCGTGTCTGCACTGGTTCTCTGAAAGAGCAACTCCCTCAGTTCCATTCCCCCACCTTCTCCCCATAACCCTGCACATTCTTCCTTTTCATATAACTGTCTAATTCCCCTTTTAAATGTTTCAATTGAACCTGCCTCCACCACGTTCTCAGGCAGCACATTCCAGACCTTAACCACTCGCTGCGTGAAAAAGTTTTTCCATATGTCACTTTTCCTTCTCTTACCAAATACTTTAAATCTGTGCCCTCTCGTTCTCGATCCTTTCACGAGTGGGAACAGTTTCTCTCTATCTACTCTATCCAGACCCCTCATGATTTTGAATACCTCTATCAAATCACCTCTCAGCCTCCTCTTCTCCAAGGAAAACAGTCCTAACTTCTCCAATCTACCTTCATAACTGAAATTCCTCATCCCTGGAACCATTCTCGTGAATCTTTTCTGTTCTCTCTCCAATGTCCTCACGTCTTTCCTCAAGTGCGATACCCAGAACTGGACGCAATACTCCAGCTGAGGCCGAACTAGTGTCTTATACAAGTTCAACATAACCTCCTTGCTCTTGTACTCTATGCCCCTATTAATAAAGCCCAGGACACTGTATGCTTTATTAATCACTCTCTCTCAACCCTGTCCTGCCACCTTCAATGACTTACACACATACACCCCCAGGTCCCTCTGCTCCTGCACCCCCTTTAGAATTGTACCGTTTAGTTTATATTGTCTCTCCATGTTCTTTCTACCAAAATGAATAATTTCACATTTCTCTGCATTGAACTTCATCTGCCACCTGTCTGCCCATTCCACCAACTTGTCTATGTCCTTTTGAAGTTCTACACAGTTCACAATGCTTCCCAGGTTCGTATCACCTGTAAACTTTGAAACTGTTCCCTGTACACCCAGGTCTAGGTCATTAATATATATCAGGAAAAGCAAGGGTCCCAACACTGATCCCTGGGAAACTCCACTACATACCTTCCTCCAGCCCGAAAAATATCCATTAACCACTGCTCTCTGTTTCCTGTCACTCAGCCAATTTCGTATCCATGTTGCTACCATCTCTTTTATTCCATGAGCTACAAGTCTGCTCACAAGTCTGTTGTGTGACACTGTATCAAATCCCACCTGGGCAATCTGAGAATTTGAATACAGTAAAAGTGACCATGAGGCTGCCAGGTTGTTGTAAAAGCCCAACTGGATCCCGAATTCTCCTTCAGGAGGGAAATGTGCTGGTCCAAAGCTGCACATGACCCCAATCCCACACCAATCTGGTTGACTTTTTGCCTCCCTCTGAGTGGCCGAGCAAATCCTCAACCAATGATGTAACTGGTGTTGGACAATTAGAGCCGGGCTTTTGATCAGCCTGAGAATAAATCCAAAAAAAATCAGCTTTGTTCATTTGCTCCCTAATATTGAAAGCTTTGTGTACAAAATCATGAGAGGTATAGACAGGGTGGATAGCAAGAAGCTTTTTCCTAGAGTGGGGGATTCAATTACTAGAGGTCACGAGTTCAAAGTGAGAGGGGAAAAGTTTAGGGGGGATATGCGTGGAAAGTTCTTTACGCAGAGGGTGGTGGGTGCCTGGAATGCGTTGCCAGCGGAGGTGGTAGATGCGGGCACGATGGAGTCTTTTAAGATGTATCTAGACAGATACATGAATGGGCAGGAAGAAAAGAGATACAGACCCTTAGAAAATAGGCGACATGTTTAGGTAGAGGATCTGGATTGGCGCAGGCTTGGAGGGCCGAAGGGCCTGTTCCTGTGCTGTAATTTTCTTTGTTCTTTGCTTTATTGCGAGCAGCTGCAATCCCTCCTTTCACACTTTCCTTCACCTTCTCTATCAACTCACCTTGACCTGGGGACACACTGCCCAGAACTGGACCATCTGCAACAACTAAAAGTTAACAATTCTAATTTCAGAATAACTTCTCGACATCTCGTCAGATCCCGAACTCTGTTTCAGTGCATTTGTATATAGAATCTTAGATTGGTTACAGCAAATAAGGAGGCCATTTGGCCCCTTCTGTCTTTCTGCAAAAGAACTCACCTAGTCCCACTCCCTCGCCTTTTCCCCATAGCCCTGCAAATATTTTCTCTTCAGATAATTATCCAATTCTCTTTTGAAATCCATGATTGAATCTGCCACCACCACACTCTCAAGACAGTGCATTCCAGATCCTAACCACTTGCTGTGTGAACAAGTTTTTCCTCATGTCACTGTTGCTTCTTTTGCCAATCATATTAATCTGTGTCCTCTGGTTCTCGATCCTTCCACCAATGGGGACAGTTTCTCTCTATCTCCTCTGTCCAGACCCCTGATGATTTTGAACACCTCTATCAAATCTCCTCTTAATCTTCTCTTCTCCACGGAGAACAGTCCCAACTTCTCCAACCTATCTAGGTAACTGAAGTTCCTCATACCCGGAATCATTCTCATAAATCTTTTCTGCACTCTCTCTAAAGCCTTCACATCCTTCCTAAAGTGTGGTGTCAGAACTGGACACAATACTCCATCAGAACTGGACACAATACTCCATCAGAACTGGACACAATACTCCATCAGAACTGGACACAATACTCCAGTTGAGGCCGAACGAACAATTTATAATGGTTCACCATAACTTCCTTGCTGTTGCACTCTATGCCCCTATTTACAAAGCCCAGGATGCTGCATGCTTTATTAACCACTTTCTCACCCTGTCTTGCCACCTTCAATGATTTGTGCACATATACCCCCAGGTCCTTCTGCCACTATTCTTTGTGTGAAAAATTTACCCCTTTGATCCCCTTTAAACCTCCTCCCTCTCACCTTAAATCTATGCCCTCTAGTTTTAGTCACCCCTACCATGGGAAACAGACTCTGACTATCTACCCTATCTACACCTCTCATAATTTTATACACCTCTATCATGTCCCCTCTCAGCCTCCTTCACTCCAGGGAAAACAGACCCAGCCTATCCAATCTCTCTTTATAACTCAAGCCCTCCAAACCAGGCAACATCCTTGTGAATCTTTTCTGCAACCTCTCTAGCTTAATCACATCTTTCCTGTAGTGCGGTGACCAGAACTGCACACAGTACTCCAAATATGGCCTAACCAACGTTATGTACAACTGTAGCATGACGTCCCAACTCTTGTACTCAATGCCTCGGCCGATGAAGGCAAGCATGCCATACGCCTTCTTCACCACCCTGTCTACCTGTGTTGCCACTTTCAGGGAACTATGTACTTGCACCCATAGGTCTCTCTGCTCAACAACACTCCCCAGGGCCCTGCCATTCACTGTATATGTCCTGCCTGGTTTAACTTCCCAAAATGCATCACTTCGCACTTGTCTGCGTTAAATTCCATTTGCCATTCCCTTGCCCACTTTCCCAGTTGATCAATATCCTGTTGTAACCTTAGACAACCTTCTTCACTGTCCACTATACCACCAATTTTGGTGTCATCTGCAAACTTACTAATCATGCCCCCTACATTCACATCCAAGTCATTAATATATATGACAAACAACAGAGGCCCAGCACTGATCCCTGCGGCACACCACTGGTCACCGGCCTCCAATCTGAAAAACAACCCTCCACTACCACTCTCTGCCTCCTATCACCAAGCCAATTTTGTATCCAATTGGCTAGCTCACCCTGGATCCCATGTATTTGAACCTTCCGGACAGCCTACCATGCGGGACCTTGTCAAAGGCCTTGCTAAAGTCCATGTAGACAACGTCCTTCACCCTGCCCTCGTCAATTCTCTTGGTCACCTCCTCAAAAAACTCAATCAAATTCGTGAGACATGATTTCCCACGCACAAAGCCATGCTAACTATCTCTAATCAGACCTTGCCTTTCCAAATGCACATAAATCCTGTCTCTCAGAATCCCTTCCAATAACTTTCCCACCATTGATGTAAGGCTCACCGGCCGATAGTTCCCTGGCTTATCCCTGCTGCCCTTCTTAAATAAAGACACAACATTAGCTATCCTCCAGTCTTCCGGTACCTCACCCGTGGCTAACGATGATACAAAAATCTCTGCCAGGGCCCCAGCAATCTCCTCCCTTGCTTCCCATAGCATCCTAGGATACACCTGGTCAGGCCCTGGGGATTTATCCACCTTAATGTGCTTCAAAACCTCCAACACCTCCTCCTTTGTAATGTTGATATGCTCCAGGATTTTGGTGTTCCCTCCCTTGAACTCACTAGCTTCCATGACCTTCTCCATGGTAAATACGGACAAGAAATATTCATTTAAGACCTCTCCCATTTCCCCTGGCTCCACACACAGATTGCCACACTGATCCTTAAGGGGACCTATTCTCTCCCTAGCTACCCTTTTACTCTTAATATACTTATAGAATCTTTTAGGATTCTCCTTTATCTTATCTGCCAGGGAAATCTCATGGCCCCGTTCCGCCCTCCTAATTTTCTTCTTAAGTGTAGTCCTACATCCCCTATACTCCTCGAGGGACTCGCTCGATCCCAGCTGCCTATACCTGACATATGCCTCCTTCTTTGTCCTGACCAGACCCTCAATATCACTCGTCAACCAAGGTTCCCTAAACTTGCCAGCCTTGCCCTTCCATCTAACAGGAACATGCCGGCCCTGAACTCTTCCTATCTCACTTTTAAAAGCCTCCCACCTGCCAGACGTCCCTTTACCTGTAAACAGCCTCTCCCATTCAACTTTTGAGAGTTCCTGTCTGATGCCATCGAAATTAACCTTCTCCCAATTTAGGACTTTAACCTGAGGACCAGTCCCATCCTTTTCCATAACTATCTTGAAGCTGATAGAGTTATAGTCATTGGTCTCAAAGTGCTCCCCCCCGACACATCAACCACCTGCCCATCCTCATTTCCTAAGAGGAGGTCGAGTGTAACCCCTTCTGTAGTAGGGCCATCCACATACTGCTTCAGAAAACTGTCCTGGACACACTTAACAAATTCTTCCCCATCTGATCCCTTAGCACTAAGGTAGTCCCAGTCAATATTAGGGAAGTTAAAATCACCTACTATTACAACCCTATAATTCCTACATCTATCTGTGATTTCCCTACATATATGCTCCTCCACTTCCCTCTGACTATTGGGGGGCCTATAGTATAATCCCATCAAAGTGATCACCCCTTTCTTATTTCTAAGTTCTACCCATATGGCCTCGCTGGACATTCCCCCCGGGATATCCTCTCTAAGTATTGCTGTGATGTTCTCCCTAATCAATAGTGCAACTCCCCCTCCTCTCTTACCTCCACCTCTGTCACGCCGGAAGGATCGGAACCCCAGAACCTTGGGGTATTGGTATTCTCCTCACAGTTCACAATACTTCCAAGTTTTGTGTCATCTGCAAATTTTGAAATTGTACCCTTGACACCCAAGATCAACAAAAGCAGGGGTCCAAACACCAACCCCTGGGGAACCTCACTATATACCTTCCTATATGTGTGTGTGTGGGGGGGGGGGGGGGGAGCTCACTACATACCTCCCTGTGTGTGTGTGTGTGTGTGATGTTTGCTCACACTGACTCCCCGTTCATCATTATAAGAGCCGGATTCTGGACCCCGTACCCCTCTCCCAGCCCAGTGACAGTGACCCAGAGCCCAGACTCCTTACCTCAGCAGTAAAGCGGCCAGGAACCCCTCTGAACGTGTGCACACTGCTCTCCTCTATTCACACTTTTTATAGCCCACCCCCAACTCAACCTCGTCCCTTTTGTTTAATAAAAACAGCTAAAGTTACTCGGAGTGTTGGGGAAAAAAAAGCCTGTGACGCAATGACGAAAAAAAAACACACACACAATCTGGAGCTTTTTATAGAAAGATTGGGTCTAAAAATAGCCGAGAGAGAGAGAGAGATAGGGAGATAGGGGCTCCGCAGGGACTGGGATCAAACTGCAGACCACAGCAATAAACTTGTCAAATTCACTGCTTCCTCCACACCCGACTCCCAAACAAACTCCAGCTTCCACCTTCCAAATAAACCAAACCAAAAGCAGAGCACAGAAATCTCTCCTGCTCCCTTCCAATCCATGCATTGAGCGTGGAATTATAATGATGGTTTATAATTTATTGGGTGTGATGGGAGACAGACCCAGGAAAGAACAAGGGAAAAATCAGCCCCTATAGATAAATCAAAGAATGGAGATGAAATAAAAGAGAATTCAAAACACAGATCAAACTGAGTATGGCAGGCACAATCAGAGAAAACACAGGGAACCGAACACTGAGGGGTGGGAATATAATTGGCCTCAGAGCCCCTTGGATTAGAGAGAGAGAGAGAGGGGGGGGGGGGGTGAGAGGGGGTGAATCAGCCAGGGTTCCTGCTCCTGATCACTGTCCAGTGACCCCTGGGTTGGAAGAGAAAGGGGAAATCAGCCAGGGTTCCTGCTCCTGATCACTGTCCAGTGACCCCTGGGTTACAGAGAGAGAGAGGGGGAAATCAGTCAGGGTTCCTGCTCCTGATCACTGTCCAGTGACCCCTGGGTTGGAAGAGAAAGGGGAAATCAGCCAGGGTTCCTGCTCCTGATCACTGTCCAGTGACCCCTGGGTTGGAAGAGAAAGGGGAAATCAGTCAGGGTTCCTGCTCCTGATCACTGTCCAGGGACCCCTGGGTGAGAGAGAGAGGGGAAATCAGTCAGGGTTCCTGCTCCTGATCACTGTCCAGTGACCCCTGGGTGAGAGAGAGAGAGGGGGAAATCAGTCAGGGTTCCTGCTCCTGATCACTGTCCAGTGACCCCTGGGTTGGAAGAGAAAGGGGAAATCAGCCAGGGTTCCTGCTCCTGATCACTGTCCAGTGACCCCTGGGTTACAGAGAGAGAGAGGGGGAAATCAGTCAGGGTTCCTGCTCCTGATCACTGTCCAGTGACCCCTGGGTTGGAAGAGAAAGGGGAAATCAGCCAGGGTTCCTGCTCCTGATCACTGTCCAGTGACCCCTGGGTTAGAGAGAGAGGGGGAAATCAGTCAGGGTTCCTGCTCCTGATCACTGTCCAGTGACCCCTGGGTTGGAAGAGAAAGGGGAAATCAGCCAGGGTTCCTGCTCCTGATCACTGTCCAGTGACCCCTGGGTTACAGAGAGAGAGAGGGGGAAATCAGTCAGGGTTCCTGCTCCTGATCACTGTCCAGTGACCCCTGGGTTGGAAGAGAAAGGGGAAATCAGCCAGGGTTCCTGCTCCTGATCACTGTCCAGTGACCCCTGGGTTACAGAGAGAGAGAGAGGAAATCAGTCAGGGTTCCTGCTCCTGATCACTGTCCAGGGACCCCTGGGTGAGAGAGAGAGAGGGGAAATCAGTCAGGGTTCCTGCTCCTGATCACTGTCCAGTGACCCCTGGGTTAGAAGAGAGAGGGGAAATCAGTCAGGGTTCCTGCTCCTGATCACTGTCCAGTGACCCCTGGGTGAGAGAGAGAGAGGGGAAATCAGTCAGGGTTCCTGCTCCTGATCACTGTCCAGTGACCCCTGGGTGAGAGAGAGAGAGGGGAAATCAGTCAGGGTTCCTGCTCCTGGTCACTGTCCAGTGACCCCTGGGTTAGAAGCGAGAGGGGAAATCAGCCAGGGTTCCTGCTCCTGATCACTGTCCAGTGACCCCTGGGTTAGAAGCGAGAAGGGAAATCAGCCAGGGTTCCTGCTCCTGATCACTGTCCAGTGACCCCTGGGTTAGAAGCGAGAAGGGAAATCAGCCAGGGTTCCTGCTCCTGATCACTGGCCAGTGACCCCTGGGTTAGAAGCGAGTGGGGAAATCAGCCAGGGTTCCTGCTCCTGATCACTGTCCAGTGACCCCTGGGTTAGAAGCGAGAAGGGAAATCAGCCAGGGTTCCTGCTCCTGATCACTATCCAGTGACCCCTGGGTTAGAGAGTAGGGGGGAAATCAGCCAGGGTTCCTGCTCCTGATCACTGTCCAGTGACCCCTGGGTTAGAGAGAGAGAGGGGGAAATCAGTCAGGGTTCCTGCTCCTGATCACTATCCAGGGACCCCTGGGTTAGAGAGAGAGAGGGGGAAATCAGTCAGGGTTCCTGCTCCTGATCACTGTCCAGTGACCCCTGGGTTAGAAGAGAGAGGGGAAATCAGTCAGGGTTCCTGCTCCTGATCACTGGCCAGTGACCCCTGGGTTAGAAGCGAGAGGGGAAATCAGCCAGGGTTCCTGCTACTGATCACTGCGCAGTGAGCCCTGGGTTAGAAGAGAGAGGGGAAATCAGCCAGGGTCCCTGTTCCTGATCACTGTCCAGTGACCCCTGGGTTCGAGAGAGAGAGGGGAAATCAGCTAGGGTTCCTGCTCCTGATCACTGGCCAGTGACCCCTGGGTTAGAAGCGAGAGGGGAAATCAGCCAGGAATCCTGCTCCTGATCACTGCGCAGTGAGCCCTGGGTTAGAAGAGAGAGGGGAAATCAGCCAGGGTCCCTGTTCCTGATCACTGTCCAGTGACCCCTGGGTTCGAGAGAGAGAGGGGAAATCAGCCAGGGTCCCTGTTCCTGATCACTGTCCAGTGACCCCTGGGTTCGAGAGAGAGAGGGGAAATCAGCCAGGGTTCCTGCTCCTGATCACTGGCCAGTGACCCCTGGGTTAGAAGCGAGAGGGGAAATCAGCCAGGGTTCCTGCTCCTGATCACTGTCCAGTGACCCCTGGGTTAGAGAGTAGGGGGGAAATCAGCCAGGGTTCCTGCTCCTGATCACTCTCCAGTGAGCCCTGAGTTAGAAGAGAGAGAGGGTAGGCAGTCGCGTAGTGGTATTATCACTGGACTAGTAACCCAGAGACCCAGGGTATTCCTCTGGAGACACGGGTTCGAATCCCACCACAGCAGAAGGTGGAATTTGAACTTAGTAAAAATCTGGAATTAAAACTGGTCTAATGATGGCCATGAAACCATTGTCGATTGTTGTAAAAACCCATCTGGTTCACTAATGTCCTTTAGGGAAGGAAATCTGCTGTCCTTACCTGGTCTGGTCTACATGTGACTCCAAACCCACAGCAATGTGGTTAACTCTTACATGCCCTCTGAAATGGCCTAGCAAGCCACTCAGTTGTACCTAACCGCTACGAAGTCAATAAAAAGGAATGTAACCGGACGGACGACCCGGCATCGACCGAGGAACCGGAAATGACAACGGCAAACCCAGCCCTGTCGACCCTGCAAAGTCCTCCTTACTAACATCTGGGGGCTTGTGCCAAAGTTGGGAGAGCTGTCCCACAGACTAGTCAAGCAACAGCCTGACATAGTCATACTCACGGAATCATACCTTACAGACAATGTCCCAGACACTGCCATCACCATCCCTGGGTATGTCCAGGACAGACCCACCAGAGGTGGTGGCACAGTGGGATACAGTAGGGAGGGAGTTGCCCTGGGAGTCCTCAACATCGACTCTGGACCCCATAAAGTCTCATGGCATCAGGTCAAACATGGGCAAGGTAACCTCCTGCTGATTACCACCTACCGCCCTCCCTCAGCTGATGAGTCAGTACTCCTCCATGTTGAACACCACTTGGAGGAAGCACTGAGGGTGGCAAGGGCACAAAATGGACTCTGGGTGGGGGACATCAATGCTCCACTACTGACCAAGCTGGCAGTATCCTAAATGACATAGCTGCTAGACTGGGTCTGCGGCAGGTGGTGAGGGAACCAACACGAGGGGAAAACATACTTGACCTCGTCCTCACCAATCTGCCTGCCGCAGATGCTACTGTCCATGACAGCATTGGTAGGAGCGACCACCGCACAGTCCTTGTGGAGACGAAGTCCTGCCTTCACATTGAGGATACCCTCCATCTTGTTGTGTGGCACTATCACTGTGCTAAATGGGATAGATTTCGAACAGATCCAGCAATGCAAAACTGGGCATCCATGAGGCGCTGTGGGCCATCAGCAGCAGCAGAATTGTACTCAACCACAATCTGTAACCTCATGGCCCGGCATATCCCCCACTCTACCATTACCATCAAACCAGGAGACCAACCCTGGTTCAATGAAGAGTGCAGGAGGGCATGCCAGGAGCAGCACCAGGCATACCTCAAAATGAGGTGTCAACCTGGTGAAGTTACAACATAGGACTATCTGCGTGCCAAACTGCGTAAGCAGCATGCGATAGACAGAGCTAAGCGATCCCATAACCAACAGATCAGATCTAAGCTCTGCAGTCCTGCCACATCCAGCCGTGAATGGTGGTGGACAATTAAACAACTAACTGGAGGAGGTGGCTCCACAAATATCCCCATCCTCAATGATGGGGGAGCCCAGCACATCAGTGTGAAAGATAAGGCTGAAGCATTTGCAAGAATCTTCAGCCAGAAGTGCCGAGCTGATGATCCATCTCGGCCTCCTCCTGAAGTCCCCAGCATTACAGATGCCAGACTTCAGCCAATTCGATTCACTCCGCGTGATATCAAGAAACGACTGAAGGCACTGGATACTGCAAAAGCTATGGGCCCTGACAATATTCCAGCAATAGTACTGAAGACCTGTGCTCCAGAACTTGCCGCACCCCTAGCCAAGCTGTTCCAGTACAGCTACAACACTGGCATCTACCCTCCAATGTGGAAAATTGCCCAGGTATGTCCTGTACACAAAACGCAGGACAAGTCCAACCCGGCCAATTACCTCCCATCAGTCTACTCTCAATCATCAGTAAAGTGATGGAAGGTGTCATCAACAGTGCCATCAAGCGGCACTTGCGTAACAATAACCTGCTCAGTGATGCTCAGTTTGGGTTCCGCCAGGGCCTCTCAGCTCTTGACCTCATTACAGCCTTGGTTCAAACACGGACAAAAGAGCTGAACTCAAGAGGTGAGGTGAGAGTGACTGCCCTTGACATCACGGCAGCATTTGACTGAGTATGGCATCAAGGAGCGCTAGCAAAACTGAGGTCAATGGGAATCAGGGGGAAAACACTCCGCTGGCTGGAGTCATACCTAGCACAAAGGAAGATGGTTGTGGTTGTTGGATGTCAATCATCTGAGCTCCAGGCCATCACTGCAGGAGTTCCTCAGGGTAGTGTCCTAGGCCCAACCATCTTCAGCTGCTTCCTCAATGACCTACCTTCAATCTTAAGGTCAGAAGTGGGGATGTTCGCTGATGATTGCACAATGTTCAGCACCATTCGTGACTCCTCAGATACTGAAGCAGTCTGTGTAGAAATGCAGCAAGACCTGGACAATATCCAGGCTTGGGCTGATAAGTGGCAAGTAACAATCACGCCACACAAGTGCCAGGCAATGACCATCTCCAACAAGAGAGAATCTAACCATCTCCCCTTGACATTCAACGGCATTACCATCGCTGAATCTCCCACTATCAACATCCTCGGGGCTACCATTGACCAGAAACTGAACTGGAGTAGCCATATAAATACCGTGGCTACAAGAGCAGGTCAGAGGCTAGGAATCCTGAGGCAAGTAACTCACCTCCTGACTCCCCAAAGCCTGTCCACCATCTACAAGGCACAAGTCAGGAGTGTGATAGAATACTCTCCACTTGCCTGGATGGGTGCAGCTCCAACAACACTCAAGAAGCTCGACACCATCCAGGACAAAGCAGCCCGCTTGATTGGCACCCCATCTACAAACATTCACTCCCTCCACCACCGACGCACAGTGGCAGCAGTGTGTACCATCTACAAGATGCACTGCAGCAACGCACCAAGGCTCCTTCGACAAAACCTTCCAAACCCACGACCTCTATTAACTAGAAGGACAAGGGCAGCAAATGCATGGGAACACCACCACCTGCAAGTTCCCCTCCAAGTCACACACCATCCTGACTTCGAACTATATCGCCGTTCCTTCACTGTCACTGGGTCAAAATCCTGGAACTCCCTTCCTAACAGCACTGTGGGTGTACTTACCCCAAATAGACTGCAGCGGTTCAAGAAGGCAGCTCACCACCACCTTCTCAAGGGCAATTAGGGATGGGCAATAAATGCTGGCCTGGCCAGTGATGCCCACATCCCTGAATGAATCAAAAAAAAATCAGCCAGGGTTCCTGCTCCTGATCACTGTCCAGTGACCCCTGGGTTAGAGAGAGAGAGAGGGGAAAACAGCCAGGGTTCCTGCTGCTGATCACTGTCCAGTGACCCCTGGGTTCGAGAGAGAGAGGGGGAAATCAGCCAGGGTTCCTGCTCCTGATCACTGTCCAGTGAGCCCTGGGTTAGAGAGAGAGAGAGAGGAGAAAACAGCCAGGGTTCCTGCTCCTGATCACTGTCCAGTGACCCCTGGGTTAGAAGAGAGAGGGGAAATCAGCCAGGGTTCCTGCTCCTGATCACTGTCCAGTGAGCCCTGGGTTAGAGAGAAAGAGAGGGGGAAATCAGCCAGGCTTCCTGCTGCTGATCACTGTCCAGTGAGCCCTGGGTTAGAGAGAGAGAAGGGAAATCAGCCAGGGTTCCTGCTCCTGATCACTGTCCAGTGAGCCCTGGGTTAGAGAGAAAGAGCGGGGGAAATCAGCCAGGCTTCCTGCTCCTGATCACTGTCCAGTGAGCCCTGGGTTAGAGAGAAAGAGAGGGGGAAATCAGCCAGGCTTCCTGCTCCTGATCACTGTCCAGTGAGCCCTGGGTTAGAGAGAGAGAAGGGAAATCAGCCAGGGTTCCTGCTCCTGATCACTGTCCAGTGAGCCCTGGGTTAGAGAGAAAGAGAGGGGGAAATCAGCCAGGCTTCCTGCTCCTGATCACTGTCCAGTGAGCCCTGGGTTAGAGAGAGAGAAGGGAAATCAGCCAGGCTTCCTGCTCCTGATCATTGTCCAGTGAGCCCTGGGTTAGAGAGAGAGAAGGGAAATCAGCCAGGGTTCCTGCTCCTGATCACTATCCAGTGACTCCTGGGTTACAGAGGGAGGAAATGGAGGAGGGTAGTCGAGTGATAACGTTACTGGACTAGTAATCTAGAGGCCCAGACTAATGCTCTGGATCACATTAGTTCAAATCCCACAATCCCTCATTTCCCGGCGGAGCAGCAGGAGAAGGTAGCGACTCTTCGGTGGGTAAGTGAAGGCACCAGGAGCTGTGTTTTGAAAGTTGTACTTACTGTTTTCCTTGTGTTCAAGTTACTTTTGGCGCGGGAGGAACCGGAAGCTGGACGGCAGCAAGGACTCCTGGGTAGGTATTTTCTTTAAAGGTGCGGAGCAGAGTTAACCCGAGACAGTACACATGTAGTGTCTCCCACCCATCCTCCTCCTCTAACCTAATAATAAGACCCTTTTTACCCTCCTCCTCTAGCCAAAAAGGACTGAACAGGTAAGCTATTTCACTGTTTTTGTTAATATCTATATTTGTACTTAATTAAGGGGTAATTGAGTAAAAGAAATGGCAGCCAGGGGAGTGCAGTGCTCCTCCTGCAGTATGTTCGAGGTGAGGGGAACCTCCGGTGACCCTGCCGACTTCACCTGCTGGAAGTGCATCCGTCTCCAGCTCCTATCAGACCGTGTTAGGGAACTGGAGCTGGAGCTGGATGAACTGAGGATCATTCGGGAAGCTGAGGGGGTGATAGATAGAAGCTACAGGGATGTCGTTACTCCACAAAACAAAGGCAGCTGGGTAACAGTTAGAGGTGGGAAGAGGTCAGTGCAGGGATCTCCTGTGGTCGTTCCCCTCAGCAACAAGTATACAGTTTTAGATACTGTTGGGGGGGACGGCCTATCGGGGGCAGGCTGCAGTGAACGGGCCTCTGGCACGGGGTCCTGCACTGTGGCTCAGAAGGGAAGGAGGGAGAATGGGAGAGCACTAGTCATCGGGGACTCGATGGTGAGGAGTACCGACAGGCGGTTCTGTGGGCGCAAGCGAGACGCACGGATGGTTTGTTGCCTACCTGGTGCCAGGGTCCGTGATGTTTGTGATCGCGTCTTCAGGATCCTTAAAGGGGAGGGGGAGCAGCCAGAGGTCGTGGTGCACATTGGCACCAACGACGTAGGAAGGAAGGGTGGCACAGATGTTAGAAGTGAGTTTAGGGAGTTAGGCTGGAAGCTGAAAGCTCGGACGGACAGAGTTGTTATCTCTGGTTTGTTGCCGGCGCCACGTGATAGTGAGGCTAGGAATAGGGAGAGGGCACAGCTGAACACGTGGCTGCAGGAATGGTGTAGAAGAGAGGGCTTCCAGTTCTTGGATAATTGGACTGCATTCTGGGGAAGATGGGACCTGTTCAAACAGGACGGGCTGCATCTGAACCAGAGGGGCACCAATATCCTGGGAGGGAGGTTTGCTAGTACTGTTCGGGAGGGTTTAAACTAGTTTGGGAGGGGGATGGGAACCGGACTTGTAGTCCAGGGACCAGTGGGTCCACTCAGAAAGACAAAGAGTGTAGTGAGGTATTGGGGAAGGTAGCACTGTCGCAGAGGACAGATGGGCACGGAGAAGGGTTAAAGTGCGTATACTTCAACGCAAGAAGCATCAGGAATAAGGTGAGTGAATTGAAGGCGTGGATGGGCACTTGGGACTACGATGTTGTGGCCATCACTGAAACGTGGATAGGTGAGGGGGAGGAATGGTTCTTGGAGGTACCTGGTTATAGATGTTTTCATAAGATTAGGAATGGTGGTAAAAGAGGTGGGGGGGGGGGTGGCATTGTTAGTTAGAAATAGTGTAACAACTGCTGAAAGAATTTTCGAGGAGGATCTGCCGACTGAGGCACTGTGGGTTGAGGTCAGGAACAGGAAAGGAGCAGTCACCTTGATGGGAGTTTTCTATCGGCCCCCCAATAGCAGCAGGGAGGTGGAAGAGCAGATTGGGAAACAGATTTTGGAAAGGAGCAGAAGTCACAGGGTAGTAATTATGGGGGATTTCAACTTCCCAAATATTGATTGGCAACTCTTTAGATCGAATAGTTTGGATGGGGTAGTGTTTGTGCAGTATGTCCAGGAAGCTTTTCTGACTCAGTATGTAGACTGCCCGACCAGAGGGGAGGCAATATTGGATTTGGTACTAGGTAATGAACCAGGGCAAGTGATAGAGCTGTTGGTGGGCGAGCACTTTGGATAGTGATCACAATTCTGTAGCATTCACTGTGGTAATGGAGAGGGATAGGTATGTGCAACAGGGCAAGGTTTACAATTGGGGGAAGGGTAGATATGATGCTGTCAGGCAGGAACTGAGGAGCATAAGTTGGGAGCATATGCTGGCAGGGAAGGGCACGGTCGAAATGTGGAACTTTTTCAAGGAGCAGATAGTAGGGGCCATTGATAAGCATGTCCCTGTCAGACAGGGAAGGGATGGTCATGTGAGGGAACCGTGGTTGACAAGAGAGGTTGAGAGTCTTGTTAGGAAGAAGAAGGATGCGTATATAAGGTTGAGGAAAAAGGGCACAGGCATAGCTCTGGAGGGATACAAGATGGCCAGGAAGGATCTGAAGAAAGGGATTAGGAGAGCTAAGAGAGGGCATGAAAAATGCTTGGCGGGTAGGATAAAAGAAAACCCCAAGGCCTTTTACGCGTATGTCAGAAATATGAGGATGACTAGGGGGACCGTAGGTCCGGTCAAGGACAATAGCGGGAGACTGTGTGTTGAGCCGGAAGAGATAAGTGAGGTTTTGAATGAGTACTTCTCTTCGGTATTTACGAATGAGAAGGGGTGTATTACTGAAGAGGACGGTGTGAAACAGACTGGTAAGCTCGAGGAAGTGCTCGTTAGGAGGGAAGATGTGTTGGGGTTTTTGAATAACTTGAAGATAGACAAGTCTCCCGGGCCTGACGGGGTATATCCAAGGATGTTATGGGAAGCAAGGGATGAAATTGCAGAGCCGCTGGCAATGATCTTTTCATCTTCTCTGTTGACGGGGGTGGTACCAGGTGATTGGAGGGTGGCAAATGTTGTGCCCCTGTTCAAGAAAGGGAATAGGAACAACCCTGGGAATTACAGGCCAGTTAGTCTTACTTCGGTGGTAGGCAAGTTGATGGAAAAGGTGCTGAGGGATAGGATTTCTGAGCATCTGGAAAGACACTGCTTGATTCGGGACAGTCAGCACGGTTTTGTGAGGGGTAGGTCTTGCCTCACAAGCCTGATTGAATTCTTTGAGCAGGTGACCAAGCAAGTGGATGAGGGTAAACCAGTGGATGTGGTGTACATGGATTTTAGTAAGGCATTTGATAAGGTCCCCCATGGTAGACTTATGGAGAAAGTCAGGAGGCATGGGATAGTGGGGAATGTGGCCAGTTGGATTAAGAATTGGCTAACTGATAGAAGGCAGAGAGTGGTCTTAGATGGTAAATACTCAGCCTGGAGCCCAGTTACCAGTGGCGTGCCACAGGGATCAGTTCTGGGTCCTCTCCTGTTTGTGATTTTTATTAACGACTTGGATGAGGAAGTCGAAGGGTGGGTCAGTAAATTTGCAGATGATACAAAGGTTGGTGGAGTTGTGGATACCGAGGAGGGCTATTGTCGTCTGCAAAGGGACTTGGATAGGTTGCAGTGCTGGGCTGAAAAGTGGCAGATGGAGTTTAACCCTGAAAAGTGTGAGGTCGTCCATTTTGGAAGGACAAACACGAATGCAAAATACTGGGTTAACGGTAGGGTTCTTGGGCATGTGGAGGAGCAGAGAGACCTTGGGGTCTATGTGCATAGATCGTTGAAAGTTGCAACTCAAGTGGATAGGGCTGTGAAGAAGGCATATGGGGTGTTAGCGTTCATTAGCAGAGGGATTGAATTTAAGAGCCGTGAGGTGATGATGCAGCTGTACAGGACCTTGGTAAGGCCTCATTTGGAGTACTGTGTGCAGTTCTGGTCGCCTCATTTTAGGAAGGATGTGGAAGCCTTGGAGAGGGTGCAGAGGAGATTTACCAGGATGTTGCCTGGAATGGAGAATAAGTCTTACGAGGAAAGGCTGAACATTCTAGGCCTCTTCTCATTAGAACGGAGAAGGATGAGGGGTGACATGATAGAGGTTTATAAGATGATCAGGGGAATAGATAGGGTAGACAGTCAGAAACTTTTTCCCCGGGTGGAGCAAAGCGTTACAAGGGGTCATAAATTTAAGGTGAAGGGTGGGAGATATAAGGGGGATGTCAGGGGAAGGTTCTTTACCCAGAGAGTGGTCGGGGCATGGAATGCCTTGCCTGGGGAAGTTGTTGAGTCAGAAACTTTAGGGACTTTCAAACGGCTTTTAGATAGGTATATGGATAAAGGAGAATGATGGGGGTATAGATTAAATTGTCCTTGACAGAGGACAAAGGATCGGCACAACATCGTGGGCCGAAGGGCCTGTTCTGTGCTGTATTTTCTATGTTCTATGTTCTATAATCGCAGAGCCAGAGTATTTCCAGCATCTGCAGTACTTGGCTCTTGTATTGATACGGGGAGATGGTGACACAGTGCTAATGGCACTGGACGAATAATCAAGAGGCCCAAACTAATGCTCTGGGGATGTGGATTCAAATCTCACCACTGGTGATGGAATTTAAATTCAATTAATTATTAAAAATCCAGAATTGAAAGCTAGAATAAGTAATGGTGCAATGAAACTATCGATTATTGTAAAAATCCATCTGGTTCATTAATGCCCTTTAGGGAAGGAAATCTGCTGTCCTTACCTGGTCTGGTCTACATGTTACCCCAGACCCAAAGCAATATAGTTGACTCTTAATTGCCCTCTGAAATGGCCTAGCAAGCCACTCAGTTCAAGGGCAATTAGGGATGGGCAATAAATGCTGACCTTGCCAGTGATGCCCACATCCTATGGAAGGAAAAAAAACAATTTCTCTTGAATAAGGGTAAGGAGGGATCTGGAGAAAAGGCACATAAATGGGGGTTATCTGCAGACCAAGTGACCCAATTAAATATTCTTATGCAATAGGTTCATGGGGGCCTAATGGCCTCCTTGTTTTCAGAGAATCATATAACATTGAAGGCACAGAAAGAGGCCACTTGGCCCATCATGTCTGTGCTGGCCGAAAAACGATCCACCTATTCTAATCCCACCTTCCAGCATTTGGTCCATAGCCCTGCATATTACGGCAGTTGAGGTGCATATTCAGATTCCTTTTAAATGAGTTGAGGATCAGGCAGTGAGTTCCAGACCTGAACCACCCTCTGGGTGAAAAAACCTTCCCTCATCCCCCTCTAATCCTTCTCCCAATCACTTTAAATCAATGCCCCCTTGTCACTGACCTCTCTGCTAAGGTGAATAGACCCTTCACCTCCACTCTATCCAGGCCCCTCAAATCTTTGAACATTTCAATCAGATCTCCCCATCAGCCTCCTCTGTTCCAAGGAGAATAACCCCAGCCTATCCAATCTTTCTTCATAGCTGCATTTTTCCAGCCCTGGCAACATCCTCGTAAATCTCCTCTGTACCCTCTCTAGTGCAATTACATCCTTTCTGTAATGAGGCGACCAGAACTGCACACAGTACTCAAATTGTGGCCTAACCGCATAACCTCCCTGCTCTTATATTCTATACCTCAGCTAATAAAGGATTCCATATGCCTTCTTAACCACCTTATAGACCTGTCCTGCTACCTTCAGGGATCTGTGGACATTCACTCCAAAGTCCCTTACTTCCTCTACACTTCTCAGTATTTTCCCATTAATCATGTATTCCTTTGCCTTGTTTGACCTCCCCAAATGCATCACCTCACACTCTCTAGGTTGAATTCCATTTACCACTTTTCTGCCCATCTGACCAGACCATCAATATCTTCCTGTAGCCTACAGCTATCCTCCTCGCTATCTACCACACAACCAATCTTTGTGTCGTCTGCAAACTTCTTGATCATGCCCCCTACATTTATGTCCAAATTGTTAATATACATCACAAAAAGCAGGCAACCCAGTACTGAGCCCTGCGGAACACCACTGGAAACAGCCCAGTCGCTAAAACAGCCTTCAACAGTTACCCTTTGTTTCCTGCCACTGAGTCAATTTTGTATCCACCTTGCTGCATTTCCCTGGATCCCATGGGATATTTTTTTTTAACCAGTCTGCCTTGTGGGACCTTGTCAAAAGCCTTGCTAAAATCCATGTAGACCACATCAACTGCACTACCCTCATCTATCTTCCTTGTTACTTCAAAAAATTCAATCAAGTTGGTCAAACAAGATCTTCCCTTAATCCATGCTGACTATCCTTGATTAACCTGTGCCTTTCTAAGTAACAGTTTATCCTGTCTCTCAGAATAGATTCCAATAATTTGCCCACTAATGAGGTTAGACTGACTGGCCTGTAATTATTCAGTCTATCCTTTGCTCCCTTTTCAAACAGAGGTACAAAGTTAGCAGTTCTCCAGTCCACTGGCACCACACCTGTATCCAGTGAGGACTGGAAAATGATGGTCAGACCCTCTGCTATTTCCACTCCTGCTTCTTTTAACAGTCTTGGATACGTTTCATCTGGCCCTGGTGATTTATCAACTTCTAAGGTTGCTAATCCCATTAATACTTCCTCTCTCCCTGTGTTTATCATATCGAATACTTCACACTCTTCCTCCTTAACTACAATATCTGCATCGCCTCCCTCTTTTGTGAAGACAGACGTGAAGTATTCATTAAGAACCATACCAATATCTTCTGCTCGTACACATAAGTTACCTTTTTGATCTTTTATGGGCCCCACCTTAGTTATCCTCTTATTTCTAATATATTGATAAAACATCTTGGGTTCACCTTGATTTTCCTTGCCAATATTCTTTCATGCCCTCTCTTTGCTTTCCTAATTTCCTTTTTGATTTTACCCCTCCATTTTCTATACTCCTCTAGTATTGAGTTCTCTGTGTCAGACATAAGCTTTCCTTTTCTGCCTTATCTTACCCTGTAAGCTCGACATCCATTGGGCTCCTAGATTTGGCCGTCTCACCCTTTTTCTTTGTGGGAACATGTTTACTCTGAACGCCTTGAATCTCCCCTTTGAATGCCTCCCATTACTCGGACACTGATTTTCCCTCAAGTAGCTGTCTCCGGTCCACTTCTGCTAAATCACTCCTCAGTTTAGTAAAATTGGCCTTGCCCCAATTGAGAACTCTAACTCCTGTTCTATCTCTGTCCTTTTCCATAATTATGTTAAAACTGACTGAATTATCACCACCACCAAAATGCTCTCCCACTGCCACTCCTTCCACCTGCTCATTTTCATATCTTAAAACTAAGTCTAAAATTCTAAAACAGACTTGAAGGGCTCAAGGGCCTCCTCCTGATCCTGTGTAAAAGGTTCAAGGGGCTGAATGACCTCCTCCTGTCTGGTTTATCAGTCCCAGAGAACCGCAGGCCCAATAGCTGAATATCAAACCAGCTGTAATAGTCAGAACTCTGCTCTGCATAATGGGCACAAAATACGAGAGACAGACACCAGATCATAAAATGCCAGCTTTATTTTTTTTTTAATACAAGTGCAATGACAAATTTGTTTTTACAAAAAGGAGAGAAAATGAATTCCAAGTTGCTCGAGCTTGTAGACCTGGGTGTTGAGAGAGTGTACAGGGCTGGGATCACCCTGAGACCGTGCTGGAGCCACTTGTTCCAGGAACTGGCTTCTGTGAATGCAACACTTCCAGGAGCACTACCTTCCAAAATTAAAACAAACACAAGACTGGGGTGGTCAGCCCAGAAACCCCTCCCCCGGTTCTGAGCTCTGCTTCTGTGTTACTGGGCTGGACGGAGGGATACCGGGACCCCTAGACCGCCCCCCGACACTGACCCACCCCTGCTCTAGTAGGGCCCAGTGTGGTTACGACAGGCACCATGGGGGGCTTGGCAAGTGAGTGCTACCCAATCATTACTGGTTCCCATACCAGACTATAAGGGTTGTGGGCTGGCCAAACTCAGCCTGGGCAGCTGGGACTCAGAAGTTGGGGGAGAGGGGGAAAGAGTGAGAGAGAGTGAGCAAGAGAGGACAGAATATCAGTCAGATTCCATGGATTCCCCTCTTCCCCCAAATGAGTGAAGGTGTTGAGAGAGGAGCAGGCTCGATCATCTGATCTCTCATGTCTGGTGGGCAGTGAACTTCCCATTGAGGGTAGGTGGGACAGAGAAAGGGCAAGCAGCTTATAACATGATGCAGGAGGCCTGAGAGAGATCAGCCAGTAGTGAGGGAAAGATTGCCTGCAGTGCCCAGGAGAGATGGAATGGGAGGAGAATCAAGGCGGAGGAAATTGATAACTGAATTCCAAAGCTGAAGAGTCATGGGAAAACCATTTCCTTTACATCATCAATACCGCTGTAGTCTGTAACTAACCTTCTCTCGTGGCTACATCCCAACAGCATGATACTGAGCCACTACTGTCCCCAGTGAAGGAGCAAACTAGCTGGTCCCAGGTCTGGACTGAGTTCGGGACACTATAATCAATCTGGGGATGCCTGAGTTAAGGAAGGGGCGTAACATGAAACCAACCAGGATTCCTGCTCCCGATCCCTGTCAAATGACCGCTGGGTTAGAGAAAGGGTAAATCAACCAGGATTCCTGCTCACTAGTGACTCCTGCTGGAAAATGCGTGGGAAGGCGAAGCCAGTTGTGGACTGTGCTTGGCTCCCCACTGTCTGGCTAATACTGAGAGAATGCCACGCAACAGCCCCAGCCCCAAAACCCAGGAACTGTAGCCCAGCTGAGAGACTGTCCTGTCCCCTCCAGGAATGAAGGGGGACAAGAAAGGGGCACCCACTCACAGAACCAGACAAGACCCCGCATAAAAAGTGGCAAGCAAAGGAAGAGAAAAGCCTTCTGGGAACTGTGCCAGTCAGACACTCCACCAGCATATCAGGTACTGATAAGGTACTAACAGTCCCTTCACCCAGCGCAAATCCACTTTCCCCACCAGCAGCAGCACATAAGGTTTGGGGGTGGGGTGGTGGGGGAATGCTTTCTCACATAGGAACCTGGCAGACATTAATCCCTCACCCTGGGTTTGGCTGGCTTCGCCCAGGCCAGCGTGACCCTGTGTAGGGCTGCCAGCGTGGCAACTCCCTGCATCAGAACAGCCCTCCCTCCTTCCCTCAACGGGCAAGGATGGCAAGAAACTGGGAAACACAAACAGCAAATGAACTGAAATCACAACCTGCTGGCAGGGCCTGGGGGGTAGGGGGTGGAAGGAGGAACGCTGCAGGATATACAGCCAATCATGGGATATTTGCTGCATCCAATTTTTGTTCTAGGCCTGCGCCCTGCTCTTTGAGGCCCTGTAGCTAAGGTGATGCATCGCTAACCTGAGCCAATCCCTTGAAAACAAAGGTAACCATGGGGCATGAGGGAAACTGAGGCGGTTCCTTGAAGCCCCAGAAACAAAACAGTCACAAGACTTCCATTTTTAATTTCTGTGCTTTCCCACCCACCGTGACAAGAACAGGGTTTTTTAAAAAAAAGAATAAAACCCACAAATCTTCCCTCAGCTCAGAGTCTCTGGCAAAGCGGTTAACAGCTAGCGTGAGGTATATCCGTCAGAGCACCTTTTGGTGAAAGCATCCAATGCAGTTCAGTCTTAAAACACCCGCAATGCATGGCAGTAAGACGAAAGGTTCTCCAGCCAATACATCAAAAATATATTTCAGAAAGACCACTCAAATGCTGCAGCGTTCTTGCTCTGTGCAAAAAAAATTACTGCAAACTTCCAAACAGATTGATTCAGAAAGGGTGGTTGGGTGGTTCTTCTCCATCTCGTTTGGCATTAAGCTAAAGTTTGCACATTCTCCCTCTCTTTCCACACAACAGGGGAATTGCGTCCAGGGAGCTGCTAACAGTCACAGACTGAAAGAAGAGGAGCTTGTTTAGCCATGGGAAGAGAAGATTGGCCGACTGATGTTGCTGTTTGTTGTCATGGCCGTCAGCTCCCACCTGTTAACAACAAATTTTAAAAACGCACACATCATTTCTATTTATCTGAATAATTGAGGAATACTGAAAATCCACATGTAAAATCCTCAACATATAAACTTTCTGCTGGCACTGTTTGCTGATGAAACATCCAAATCTGTTTGAGTCCAACATTAGATGTGGTTCTGCGATTGGACAACATTTTCTAAATAATCCTCAGTGTGCTAATTACGCTGACAACCAATTTAAGCTGGTCAGTCGGGCTCGCAGTGTGGTGCATTTGCATGTATTGGAAGCTACATATATTAATACACAGGCCCTTGTTCTTTGCAGACAGAAAGAACATGTACAAATATCGCGCCTGTTTCAGCCTGAATAAAATAAGTGATAGCCATTCGCTGGTTCATTCCTCAGGGCAATGCTTTGACCAGAGTCAAGCTGTCTTGTTTAAATTTCAAACAAAGCTTGGCAGTTAACTGTCAGTCACTGTAACCTGGTGCATTCGCCACGGCAACATTTTCTACCTTCCAATCTACAGGAACCGTTCCAGAATCTGTAGAATTCGAGTATTGCTGAAAATAGAGACATATTGTCAAAGCTTTTCGTCTTGCACTCACTATGGCAATGCCTCTACCAGAATTCACTTGCCAACCATTCAGCACTCTCTTCTCATGTAGTATAAATTGTTGTTTTCCCTTACACTGGTTATTCTTGCGATTGTCCTGATGAGTGCAAGATGAAATGCTTTGACAACAGGTCTCTATTTTCAGCAATACTCAAGTTCTGTACTAACTTTCTAATTACTGACACCAGAAAGAGAGTGAATGAATGAGAGAGAGCGTAGAGAGAGAGAGAAAGGGAGAACGTGAAAGAGACCAGTGGCAGAGAGGAATAAAAGACAAAGAGTCCCAAAGCGCTTTACAACAATGGAGAACTATTTGGACGTATAGTCACTGCTGCAATGTAGGAAACTTGGCAGCCAATTTGGAAGATCCCACAAATAGCAATTTTATGAGAGGCAGCGCATACGGGGGAAGGGGGAGGGAGGGAAGAAAAGCCAAGACAGGAGAGAGAAAGACAGACAGACAGAGTGGAGTATGCGAAAGAGGGGGAGTGTGCGCGCGCATTGCGTACAAAGTGAGCTCAGAGAATGGCATCACTCGGCCTATTTACCCTCCCATCCTCGGTGCTCCCATGACAGATTTCTCATTAAACTAAAACCATTGCTGCTCAGAACAAGTCCTGCCTCTTGAACCCAGGAAGATTTCTCTGTTTTACCACCTGTGCAAGTAATATTTACGGCTTTTAGTAAAAGGAAATTCCTCTTACATTTCTTATTTCGTTTCATGTCTCTTAATTGGTATCTAGGACCCCCTGTACTGATTAATTGGTACATGGAAGAAAAGTTTCAGTGACCCAATTTGTCCAAATTCATTCATAATTTTTAAACACTTAGAATCATAAAAGGTTTATGGCACAGAAAGAGGCCACTGCGCCGGCTGAAAAACGATCCACCTATTCTAATCCCACCTTCCAGCATTTGGTCCGTAGCCCTGCAGAGTACGGCTCTCGAGGTGCATATCCAGACTCCTTTTGAATGAGTTGAGGGTCTCTGCCTCAACTACCCTTTCAGGCAGTGAGTTCCAGACCATCACCACCCTCTGGGTGAAAAAAGGTTTTCCTCATCTCCCCTTTAATTTTTCTACCAATCACTTTAAATCTATGCCCCCTCGTCACTGACCTCTCTGTTAAGGTGAATAGACCCTTCACCTCCACTCTATCCAGGCCCCTCAAAATTTTGTACATTTCAATCAGATCTCCCCCCAGCCTTCTCTATTCCAAGGAGAACAACCCCAGCCTATCCAATCTTACCTCATAGCTGCATTTTTCCAGTCCTGGCAACATCCTCGTAAATCTCCTCTGTACCCTCTCTGGTGCAATTACATCCTTTCTGTAATGAGGTGACCAGAACTGCACACAGTACTCAAGTCGTGGCCTAACTAATGAGTTATACAGTTCGAGCATAACCTCCCTGCTCTTATATTCTATACCTCAGCTAATAAAGGAAAGGATTCCCATATACCTTCTTAACCACCTTATTGACCTGGCCTGCTACCTTCAGGGATCTGTGGACATTCACTCCAAGGTCCTTCGCAGTATTTTCCCATTAATCATGTATTCCTTTGCCTTGTTGGACCTCCCCAAATGCATCACCTCAAGTTGAATTCCATTTGCCACTTTTCTGCCCAGCTGACCAGACCATCTATATCTTCCTGCAGCCTACAACTATCCTCCTCGCTATCTACCACACGGCCAATCTTTGTGTCGTCTGCAAACGTCTTGATCATACCCTCTACATTTACATCTAAATCGTTAATATTCACTACAAAAATCTATCACATTTCCAGGCATCAGAGCAGTGGATCAAGGCAGCAAATGGGAATGAACTTGCCTGATATCATGAGGAAGCACAGACTGATCCAAGCTGTACTGAATCACCGCCAGTTTGCATAAAGTCTTCAGACTGGGACCTGACAAACAATCAAAAATACCCTTCAAACAATTGTGTACCATCTACAAGGTGCACTGCAGCAAGGCTCCTTCCCAAACCCACAAGCTCCACCACCTATAAGGGCAAGAGGAGCAGGAAGATCGCCTGCAAGTTCCCCTCTGAGTCACATACTATCATACATGGATAGAACTCCCTGCCTAACAGTACTGTAGGTGTACCTTCACCACACAGACTGCAGCGGTTCAAGGTGGCTGCTCATCAGCCCCTTCTGAAGGGGCAATTAGGAACTGGCAATAAATGCCAGTCTTGCCAGCAACACCCACATTCCGAGAATGAATTTTTAAAAATCCTGTGATATGCGGAACCCCAGAGGTCCAACTCCACTGCAAACTTAAGCACATATTAAGGAATCCAGAACAGAGAGTTCATGGGCTGACCATCACCTGAAAGTGGAAGAGAATCACCTAGTCCCTGCTCCTGGAAAGACTGTTCATTAAGTGACACACCTAATGTGTGAAGCCGTCACCCAACTTGGTGCTGAATTACCTGCTGTGTATTCACTGGATCCCCCTCCCCATGAACATAGGAACAGGAAGAGGCCATTCAGCCCCTCCAGCATCTTCCACCATTCAACGAGATCGTGGCTGATCTGCGACCCAACTCCATGCCCCATATCCTTGGGTTAACCGAAATCTATCGATCTCAAATTTATAATGAACAATTGATCCAGTATCAATTGCCGTTTGTGGAAGAGAGTTCCAAACTTCTACCACCCTTTGTGTGTAGAAGTGTTTCCTCATTTCACTCCTGAAAGATTTGGTGCTAATCTTTAGACTATAGCCCCAACCAGGGAAAATATCTACCTTCTCTGTTCCTCTTAAAATCTTGAAAACTTCAATCAGATCACCCCTTAACCGTCTAAATTTCAGGGAATACAGCCCTAGTTTGTGTAATCTCTCCTTAATTTAACCCTTGGAATCCAGGTATCATCCTGGTAAATCTACACTGCACTCCCTCCAAGACCAATATATCCTTCCTAAGGTGTGGTGCCCAGAACTGAACTCGAAGTGTGGTCTAACCAGGGCTTTGTTTAGCTGTAGCATAACTTCTATCTCCATGGATTTTAAGGATTGAAAAATGTTCATTTAGCTTTTTTGATTATTTTCTGTACCCGTCACATCAACAAGCTATTTACATGGACCCCTAAGTCTCTTTGGACCTCCAGTGTTTCTAACATTTCACCATTTAGATCGTATTCTGTTCTATTCCTTTTTTAGGTCCAAAGTGGATGACCTCACATTTGCCAACACTGAAATTCATTTGCCACAGTTTTGCCCATTCACTTAATCTACTAATAACTCCTTTCTAATTTTACACTTCCACCTACACTGCTTACAATGCCGCCTATCTTTATATCATCGCTAAATTTGGATGTGTGGCTTTCTATCCCATCATCTAAACAGTTAATGAATATTGTGAAATATTGAGGCTCCAACAGAGATCCATGTGAGACAGCACTAGTCACATGCTACCAATTAGAGTACCTGCCCATCTCCCTACACGGTCTCCTGCTGCTCAACCAATTTTCATAAGAACATAAGAAACAGGAGCATGATTAGGCTATTCAGCTCCTCCAGCCTGCTTCACCATTCAATAAGATCATGACTGATCAGATTGTGGCCTTAACTCCACTTTCCTGCCTGACCTCCATAACCCTGGACTCCCTTGTGAATCAAAAATCTGTCTAACTCAGCCTTGAATATACCAAATGACCCAGCCTCCACTGCTCTCTGAGGAAGAGAATTCCACAGACTTACAACCCTCTGAAGAAATTCCTCCTCATCGCCGCCTCAAAAGGGCAACCCCTTATTTAGAAACTGCATCCCCTGGTTCTAGATTCCCTCATGAGGGGAAACATCCTCTCAGCATCTACCCTATCAAGTCCCATCAGAACCTTACATACCTCAATAAGATCACCTCTTACTCTTCTAAACTCCAATGAGTAAAGGCCCAACCTGCTCAACCTTTCCTCATAAGACAACCCCTTCATCTCAGGAATCAGCCGAGTGAACCTTCTCTGAACTGTTTCCAATGTAAGTATATCCCTCCATAAGTAAGGAAACAAAACTGCACTCAATATTCTAGGTGCAGTCTCACCAATGCCCTGTACAGTTGTAGTAAGACTTCCTTACTTGCATGCTAATTTTTTGTGATTCATGTACATGGACACCCAGTATCACCAAGTTCTGCAATCTGTCACCATTTAAATAATATTCTGTTTTTCTATTCTTCCCGCCGAAGTGAACAGCCTCATTTTCCCACATTATACTCTATCTGCCAATTTGTGCCCACTCACTTAACCTATCTATATCCCTTTGCAGACTGTGTCCTCCTTACAATTTGCTTTCCCATGTATCTTCATATCAGCAGCAAATCTGGCTACAATACACTCTGTCCCTTCATCCAAGTCATTAATATAGATTGTAAATAGTTGAGGCCCCAGCACTGATCCCTGTAGCACACCACCAGTTACAGTTTGCCAACCTGAAAATGACCCATTTATCCCGACTCTCTGTTTCCTGATAGTTAGCCAATCCTCTATCCCTGCTAATATGTTACCCCCAACACCATGAGCTCTTATCTTGCGTCGTAACCTTTTATGTGGCACCTTATCAAATGCCTTTTGGAAATCCAAATACACTACATCTACTGGTTCCCCTTTATCCACCCTGCTTATTACATCCTCAAAGAACTCTAATAAAATTTGTCAAACACTATTTCCCTTTCAAAAACCCATGTTGACTCTGCCCGATTGTATTATGATTTTCTAAATGTCCTGCTACTACTTCCTTAATAATGGATTCTAGCATTTTCCCAATGACAGATGTTAGACTAACTGGCCTATAGTTTCCTGCTTTCTCTCTCCCTCCTTTCTTGAATAGAGGTGTTAAAATATGCAGTTTTCCAATCCACAGTGACGTTTCCAGAATCTAGGGAGTTTTGAAAGATTACAACCAATGCATCTACTATCTCTGCAGCCACTTCTTTTAAGACCCTCGGATACAGGCCATCGGGTCCAGGGGGCTTGATGGCATTTAGTCCCATTAGTTTTCTTAGTACTTTTCCTCCCTCTCTTTTGCCACTCGATTTTCTATTTTTGGGATGCTTTTTGTGTCTTCTACTGTGAAGACAGATACAAAATACTTGTTCAAAGTCTCTGCCATTTCCTTGTTTCCCATTATTATTCCCCCAGTTTCATCCTCTAACGGACCAACGCTTACTTTAGCTACTTTCTTCCTTTTTATATATTTGCAGAAGCTCTTACTGTCTGTTTTTATATTTCTTGCTAGTTTACTCATACTCTTAATTTCTCCCTCCATTTTTTAAAGTCATCCACTGCTGGTGTCTAAACTTTTCCCAATCCTCTGGCCTGCCACTAATCTTTGCAGCATTGTTTGCTTTTTCTTTCAATTTGATACCATCCTTAACTTCCTTTAGTTAGCCACGAATGGTGAATTCTTCTCAGTCTTTCTTTCTCAATGGAATATTCCTTTGTTGAGGATTATGAAATATCTCCTTAAATGTCTGCCACACCTTTTCTACGGTCTTACCTTTTAACTTATTTTCCCAGTCCACATTAGCCAGCTCTGTCTTCATACCCTTCTAATTGCTTTATTACACTAGTTTCAGATCCAAATTTCTCATGCTCAAAATCAATGTGAAATTCTAACATGTTATGATCACTCTTGCCTATAGGATCCTTTACTATGGGATCATTTATTAATCCTGTCTCATTACCCATTACCAGGTTTAAAACAGCCTGCTCCTGGGTTGGTTCCAGACTGTATTATTCTAATACACTCTATAAACTCATCCTATAGGTTACTTTTGGAAATTTGATCAGTCAAATCTGTAAGATGATTAAAATCACCCATGATTACTGCAGTACCTTTTCTACAAGCCCCCATTATTTTTTGATTTATACTCTGTCCTACAATGTAGCTACTGTTAGGGGGCCTATAAATTACCCTCACCAGTAACTTCTTTCCTTTGCTATTTCTCATCTCCATCCAAACTGATTATTCTTCTTGATCTTCCAGGTCAAGATCATTTCTCACTACAGTACTGATCTCAGACTTTATTAACAGAGCTACCCCACCTCCTTTCCCTTTCTTCCTATCCTTACGAAATGTCAAACACCCTTGAATATTTAGTTACCAGCCTTGGTCACCTTGCAACCAAGTCAATGTAACTGCTATCATATCACATCCATTTATTTCAATTTGTGCTATCAATTTATCCATCTGGTTATTTGTTATTAACCATGTCAATAATTTCTCCTCAACTCCTAATGAATACTTGCTAGATCAATTTTACTCACAGCAAAACTGCCATGTGTTACGGTGCCAACATATGGTAGGGGAATGACGGGCATTGTATGCCCATGCTGATGCTATTGCATAGCTCTGTACATGATCTGCTGCGAGTAGCAAGCACTAGAATAACAATCCCCTTCCAAAACACACCTTTTTGGAACATAAAGCACATCCCAAACTATAGGTAACAGAATGAACTTGCATATAGGCCACACTCCCAACAAAAATCATTTTGTTTTGTTTTTTTCTCGAACAGATGCGGCCTAGATGCGAGTGACACAGAGAAACACAGAGCAAAGAAAAGCTTACATACTGAAATCCAGGATGTACAGGTCTGAGTGATCCATCAGGTTAAACTCGTCCCCCATTCCTTGCTCAGGGCATGGGCTATAGAGGAAAGAGAGACACATTAGTGCAACAGGCCCAGCGAGGGTAAGGACCAGGGGCAGGGCTAAGTCATTTAGCAGAGTTGGCACTGGGAGAAAGCACGTGGACTTGCTCCTCTTGCTACCTTTCTCATCAATCAATGACAGAATTTCCTTCTGTTTCTCTCCCACTACCAGCTGACAGAGAGCCCAATTCACATCAATCAAGGCAGGCTGCACCCATATGCTCAGTGAGGAGGAAACTGCCTCTGTTTGCTGTACAGAAGCGTTCCTCTTGTTAAGGAACACTGTTTGGTTGGCTTACTCTGACCTCTCCATGGTCGCAGGTCACAGCCCTGCTTCAGAACGTGAGCACAGAAACAAGGCTGAGACTGCGGGTCGGCCCCAGGGCCGCACTGCACTGTTAGAGCTATCATCCCTTAAATTGAGGACCTGCCTGCCTTCACAGGGTGACAATGATTCAAAGAAGATCTTGGGTTTCTCCCAGAATCTTGGTCATTATTTCATCATAACACTGGGATACAGTACTGGTGGGGACAGGTCTATCACTGTATAACACTGGGGTACAGTACTCGAGGGGACAGGTCCGTCACTGAAAAACACTGGGATACAGTACTGGTGGGGACAGGTCTGTCACTGTTTTACACTGGGGTACAGTACTGGAGGAGACAGGTCCGTCACTGAAAAACACTGGGATACAGTACTGGTGGGGACAGGTCTGTCACTGTTTGAGACAGGGAGACAGTGCTGGTGGGGACAGGTCTGTCACTGTTTTACACTGGGAGACAGTGCTGGTGGGGACAGGTCTGTCACTGTTTTATACAGGGAGACAGTGCTGGTGGGGACAGGTCTGTCACTGTTTTATACAGGGAGACAGTGCTGGTGGGGAAAGGTCCGTCACTGAAAAACACTGGGATACAGTACTGGTGGGGACAGGTCTGTCACTGTTTGAGACAGGGAGACAGTGCTGGTGGGGACAGGTCTGTCACTGTTTTATACAGGGAGACAGTGCTGGTGGGGACAGGTCCATCACTGTATAACACTGGGGTACAGTACTGGTGGAGACAGGTCTGTCACTGTATAACACTGGGGTACAATACGAGTGGAAACAGGTCCGTCACTGTATAACAGTGGGGTACAGTACTGGTGGAGACAGATCTGTTACTGTATAACACTGGGGTACAGTACTGGTGGGGACAGGTCTGTTACTGTATAACAGTGGGGTACAGTACTGGTGGAGACAGATCTGTTACTGTATAACACTGGGGTACAGTACTGGTGGAGACAGGTCTGTCACCGTATCACACTGGGGTACAGTACTGGTGGATACAGATCTGTTACTGTATAACACTGGGGTACAGTACTGGTGGAGACAGGTCTGTTACTGTATAACACTGGGGTACAGTACTGGTGGAGACAGGTCTGTCACCGTATCACACTGGGGTACAGTACTGGTGGGCACAGGTCTGTCACTATCACACTGGGGTACAGTACTGGTGGAGACAGGTCTGTCACAATCAAACACTGGGGTACAGTACTGGTGGAGACAGGTCTGTCACCGTATCACACTGGGGTACAGTACTGGTGGGGACAGGTCTGTCATTGTATCAGACTGGGGTACAGTACTGGTGGAGACAGGTCTGTCACTATCACACTGGGGTACAGTACTGGTGGGGACAGGTCTGTCATTGTATCAGACTGGGGTACAGTACTGGTGGAGACAGGTCTGTCACCGTATCACACTGGGGTACAGTACTGGTGGAGACAGGTCTGTCACCGTATCACACTGGGGTACAGTACTGGTGGGGACAGGTCTGTCACCGTATCACACTGGGGTACAGTACTGGTGGGGACAGGTCTGTCACCGTATCACACTGGGGTACAGTACTGGTGGGGACAGGTCTGTCACCGTATCACACTGGGGTACAGTACTGGTGGGGACAGGTCTGTCACCGTATCACACTGGGGTACAGTACTGGTGGGGACAGGTCTGTCACTATCACACTAGGGTACAGTACTGATGGAGACAGGGGTCTGTCACAATCAAACACTGGGATACAGTGTAGATTGAGACAGGTCTGTCACCAACAAACACTGGGGCACAGTACGGGTGAAACATAGAAAATAGGAGCAAGAGTCGGCAATTCGGTCCTTCGAGCCTGCTCCGCCATTTATTATGATCATGGCTGATCATCCAACTCAGTAACCTGTTCCCGCTTTCGCCCCATACCCTTTGATCCCTTTAAACCAAAGAGCTATATCTAACCCGTTCTTGAAAACATACAATGTTTTGGCCTCAACTGCTTTCTGTGGTAGCGAATTCCACAGGCTCACCACTCTCTGGGTGAAGAAATTTCTCCTCATCTCAGTCTTGAATGGTTTACCCCGTATCCTTAGACTATGACCCCTGGTTCTGGACTCCCCCACCATCGGGAACATCCTTCCTGCATCTACCCTGTCAAGTCCTGTTAGAATTTTACAGGTTTCGATGAGATCCCCCCTCACTCTTCGGAACTCCAGCAAATATAATTCTAATCGACTCATTCTCTCCTCATACGTCAGTCCTGCCATCCCAGGAATCAGTCTGGTAAACCTTTGCTGCACTCCCTCTATAGCAAGAGCATCCTTCCTCAGATAAGGAGACCAAAACTGCACACAATATTCCAGGTGTGGTCTCACCAAGGTCCTGTATAATTGCAGCAAGACATCCCTGCTCCTGTACTCGAATCCTCTCGCTATGAAGGCCAACATACCATTTGCCTTTTTTACCGCCTGTTGCACCTACATGCTTACCTTCCCGACTGGTGTACGAGAACACCCAGGTCTCGCTGCATATTCCCCTCTCTCAGTTTATAGCCGTTCAGATAATAATCTGCCTTCCTGTTTTTGCTACCAAAGTGGATAACCTCACATTTATCCACATTATACTGCATCTGCCATGTATTAGCCCACTCACTCAACTTGTCCAAATCACCCTGAAGCCTCTCTGCATCCTCCTCACAACTCACTCTCCCACCCAGTTTTGTGTCATCTGCAAATTTGGAACTATTACATTTAGTTCCCTCATCTAAACCATGAATATCGATTGTGAATAGCTGGGGTCGTAGCACCGATCCCTGCAGTACCTCACTAGTCACTGCCTGCCATTTGGAAAAAGACCCATTTATCCCTACTGTTTGTTTCCTGTCTGCCAACCAATATTCTGCCCATCGCAATACACTACCCCCAATCCAATGCACTTTAATTTTACATGCGAATCTCTTGTGGAACTTTGTCGAAAGCCTTCTGAAAGTCCAAATAAACCACATCCACTGGCTCGCCCCTCATCAACTCTATTAGTTACATCCTAGAAGAATTCGAGAAGATTTGTCAAGCATGATTTCCCTTTCGTAAATCTGACTCTGTCTGATTCTACCACTGTTCTCCAAGCGTTCTGCGTTAAAATCTTAGATAATGGACTCGAAAATTTTCCACACCACCAACGTCAGGCGGACTCGATGATAATTCCCAGCTTTCTCTCAACCTCCCTTTTATTTGTCACTGTATAACACTGGGGTACAGTACTGGTGGGGACAGGTCTGTCACTGTATAATAGTGGGATACAGTAAGGGTGGGGACAGGTCTGTCACTGTTTTACACTGGGATACAGTACTGGAGGAGACAGGTCTGTCACTGTTTTACACTGGGATACATTACTGGAGGAGACAGGTCTGTCACAGTTTTACACTGGGATACAGTACTGGAGGAGACAGGTCTGTCACTGTTTTATACTGGGATACAGTACTGGAGGTGACAGGTCTGTCACTGTTTTACACTGGGATACAGTATTGGAGGAGACAGGTCTGTCACTGTTTTATACTGGGATACAGTACTGGAGCAGACAGGTCTGTCACTGTTTTATACTGGGATACAGTACTGGTGGAGACAGGTCTGTCACTGTTTTACACTGGGATACAGTACTGGTGGGGACTGGTCTGTCACTGTTTTATACTGGGATACAGTACTGGAGGAGACAGGTCTGTCACTGTTTTATACTGGGATACAGTACTGGAGGAGACAGGTCTGTCACTGTTTTACACTGAGATACTGGGATACAGTACTGGAGGAGACAGGTCTGTCAATGTTTTACACTGGGATACAGTACTTCAGGAGACAGGTCTGTCACAGTTTTATACTGGGATACAGTACTGGAGGAGACAGGTCTGTCACTGTTTTATACTGGGATACAGTACTGGTGGGGACAGGTCTGTCACTGTTTTACACTGGGATACAGTACTGGTGGGGACTGGTCTGTCACTGTTTTATACTGGGATACAGTACTGGAGGAGACAGGTCTGTCACTGTTTTATACTGGGATACAGTACTGGAGGAGACAGGTCTGTCACTGTTTTACACTGAGATACTGGGATACAGTACTGGAGGAGACAGGTCTGTCAATGTTTTACACTGGGATACAGTACTTCAGGAGACAGGTCTGTCACTGTTTTACACTGAGATACAGCACTGGTGGGGACAGGTCTGTCACTGTTTACTACTGGGATACAGTACTGGTGGAGACAGGTCTGTCACTGTTTTATACTGAGATACAGTACTGGTGGGGACAGGTCTGTCACTGTTTTATACTGGGATACAGTACTGGAGGAGACAGGTCTGTCACTGTTTTACACTGGGATACAGTACTGGAGGAGACAGGTCTGTCACTGTTTTATACTGGGATACAGTACTGGTGGAGACAGGTCTGTCACTGTTTTACACTGGGATACAGTACTGGAGGAGACAGGTCTGTGACTGTTTTATACTGGGATACAGTACTGGTGGGGACAGGTCTGTCACTATTTTACACTGGGATACAGCACTGGAGGAGACAGGTCTGTCACTGTTTTACACTGGGATACAGTACTGGAGGAGACAGGTCTGTCACTGTTTTACACTGAGATACAGTACTGGAGGAGACAGGTCTGTCACTGTTTTATACTGGGATATAGTACTGGAGGAGACAGGTCTGTCACTGTTTTACACTGAGATACTGGGATACAGTACTGGAGGAGACAGGTCTGTCAATGTTTTACACTGGGATACAGTAATTCAGGAGACAGGTCTGTCACTGTTTTACACTGAGATACAGCACTGGTGGGGACAGGTCTGTCACTGTTTTCTACTGGGATACAGTACTGGTGGAGACAGGTCTGTCACTGTTTTATACTGAGATACAGTACTGGTGGGGACAGGTCTGTCACTGTTTTATACTGGGATACAGTACTGGAGGAGACAGGTCTGTCACTGTTTTATACTGGGATACAGTACTGGTGGAGACAGGTCTGTCACTGTTTTACACTGGGATACAGTACTGGAGGAGACAGGTCTGTCACTGTTTTATACTGGGATACAGTACTGGAGGAGACAGGTCTGTCACTGTTTTACACTGGGATACAGTACTAGTGGGGACAGGTCTGTCACTGTTTTACACTGGGATACAGCACTGGAGGAGACAGGTCTGTCACTGTTTTATACTGGGATACAGTACTGGAGGAGACAGGTCTGTCACTGTTTTAAACTGAGATACAGTACTGGAGGAGACAGGTCTGTCACTGTTTTATACTGGGATACAGTACTGGAGGAGACAGGTCTGTCACTGTTTTACACTCAGATACAGCACTGGTGGGGACAGGTCTGTCACTGTTTTCTACTGGGATACAGTACTGGTCGAGACAGGTCTGTCACTGTTTTATACTCAGATACTGTACTGGTGGAGACAGGTCTGTCACTGTTTTACACTGAGATACAGTACTGGAGGAGACAGGTCTGTCACTGTTTTCTACTGGGATACAGTACTGGTGGAGACAGGTATGTCAATGTTTTCTACTGGGATACAGTACTGGTGGAGACAGGTCTGTCACTGTTTTATACTGAGATACAGTACTGGTGGAGACAGGTCTGTCACTGTTTTATACTGGAATACAGTACTGGAGGAGACAGGTCTGTCACTGTTTTATACTGAGATACAGTACTGGAGGAGACAGGTCTGTCACTGTTTTATACTGAGATACAGTACTGGGTGAGACAGGTCTGTCACTGTTTTATACTGGGATACAGTACTGGAGGAGACAGGTCTGTCACTGTTTTACACTGAGATACAGTACTTGAGGAGACAGGTCTGTCACTGTTTTACACTGGGATACAGTACTGGTGGAGACAGGTCTGTCACTGTTTTATACTGGGATACAGTACTGGTGGAGACAGGTCTGTCACTGTTTTATGCTGAGATACAGTACTGGAGGAGACAGGTCTGTCACTGTTTTATACTGAGATACAGTACTGGAGGAGACAGGTCTGTCACTGTTTTATACTGGGATACAGTACTGGAGGAGACAGGTCTGTCACTGTTTTATACTGGGATACAGTACTGGTGGGGACAGGACTGTCACTGTTTTACACTGGGACACAGTACTGGTGGGGACAGGTTTGTCACTGTTTTACACTGGGATACAGTACTGGTGGGGACTGGTCTGTCACTGTTTTATACTGGGAGACAGCACTGGTGGGGACAGGTCTGTCACTGTTTTACACTGGGATACAGTACTGGTGGGGACAGGTCTGTCACTGTTTTATACTGGGATACAGTACTGGTGGAGACAGGTCTGTCACTGTTTTATACTGAGATACAGTACTCTAGGAGACAGGTCTGTCACTGTTTTAGACTGGGATACAGTACTGGAGGAGACAGGTCTGTCACTGTTTTACACTGAGATACAGTACTGGAGGCGACAGGTCTGTCACTGTTTTATACCTGGATACAGTACTGGTGGGGACAGGTCTGTCACTGTTTTACACTGGGATACAGTACTGGTGGGGACAGGTCTGTCACTGTTTTACACTGAGATACAGTACTGGAGGAGACAGGTCTGTCACTGTTTTACACTGGGATACAGTACTGGAGGAGACAGGTCTGTCACTTTTTTATACTGAGATACAGTACTGGTGGAGACAGGTCTGTCACTGTTTTATACTGGGATACAGTACTGGTGGGGACAGGTCTGTCACTGTTTTATACTGGGATACAGTACTGGAGGAGACAGGTCTGTCACTGTTTTACACTGAGATACAGTACTGGTGGGCACAGGTCTGTCACTGTTTTACACTGAGATACAGTACTGGAGGAGACAGGTCTGACACTGTTTTATACTGAGATACATTACTGGAGGAGACAGGTCTGTCACTGTTTTATACTGAGATATATTACTGGAGGAGACAGGTCTGTCACTGTTTTACACTGGGATACAGTACTGGAGGAGACAGGTCTGTCACTGTTTTACACTGGGATACAGTCCTGGAGGAGACAGGTCTGTCACTGTTTTATACTGAGATACATTACTGGAGGAGACAGGTCTGTCACTGTTTTATACTGAGATACATTACTGGAGGAGACAGGTCTGTCACTGTTTTTGACTGGGATACAGTACTGGTGGAGACAGGTCTGTCACTGTTTTACACTGGGATACAGCACTGGAGGAGACAGGTCTGTCACTGTTTTAGACTGGGATACAGTACTGGTGGGGACAGGTCTGTCACTGTTTTACACTGGGATACAGTACTGGTGGAGACAGGTCTGTCACTGTTTTACACTGGGATACAGCACTGGAGGAGACAGGTCTGTCACTGTTTTACACTGGGATACAGTACTGGTGGGGACAGGTCTGTCACTGTTTTACACTGGGATACAGTACTGGTGGGGACAGGTCTGTCACTGTTTTATACTGGGATACAGTACTGGTGGGGACAGGTCTGTCACTGTTTTATACTGGGATACAGTACTGGTGGGGACAGGTCTGTCACTGTTTTACACTGAGATACAGTACTGGAGGAGACAGGTCTGTCACTGTTTTACACTGAGATACAGTACTGGTGGGCACAGGTCTGTCACTGTTTTACACTGAGATACAGTACTGGAGGAGACAGGTCTGACACTGTTTTATACTGGGATACAGTACTGGTGGGGACAGGTCTGTCACTGTTTTACACTGGGATACAGTACTGGTGGGGACAGGTCTGTCACTGTTTTACACTGAGATACAGTACTGGAGGAGACAGGTCTGACACTGTTTTATACTGGGATACAGTACTGGTGGGGACAGGTCTGTCACTGTTTTATACTGGGATACAGTACTGGTGGGGACAGGTCTGTCACTGTTTTATACTGGGATACAGTACTGGAGGAGACAGGTCTGTCACTGTTTTACACTGAGATACAGTACTGGTGGGCACAGGTCTGTCACTGTTTTACACTGAGATACAGTACTGGAGGAGACAGGTCTGACACTGTTTTATACTGGGATACAGTACAGGAGGAGACAGGTCTGTCACTGTTTTATACTGAGATACATTACTGGAGGAGACAGGTCTGTCACTGTTTTATACTGAGATATATTACTGGAGGAGACAGGTCTGTCACTGTTTTACACTGGGATACAGTACTGGAGGAGACAGGTCTGTCACTGTTTTACACTGGGATACAGTCCTGGAGGAGACAGGTCTGTCACTGTTTTATACTGGGATACAGTACTGGTGGAGACAGGTCTGTCACTGTTTTATAGTGGGATACAGTACTGGAGGAGACAGGTCTGTCACTGTTTTAGACTGGGATACAGCACTGGAGGAGACAGGTCGGTCACTGTTTTACACTGAGATACAGTACTGGTGGGGACAGGTCTGTCACTGTTTTATACTGGGATACAGTACTGGTGGGGACAGGTCTGTCACTGTTTTACACTGAGATACAGTACTGGTGGGGACAGGTCTGTCACTATTTTACACTGGGATACAGCACTGGAGGAGACAGGTCTGTCACTGTTTTATACTGGGATACAGTACTGGTGGGGACAGGTCTGTCACTGTTTTACACTGAGATACAGTACTGGTGGGGACAGGTCTGTCACTGTTTTATACTGGGATACAGTACTGGTGGGGACAGGTCTGTCACTATTTTACACTGGGATACAGCACTGGAGGAGACAGGTCTGTCACTGTTTTATACTGGGATACAGTACTGGTGGGGACAGGTCTGTCACTGTTTTACACTGGGATACAGTACTGGTGGGGACAGGTCTGTCACTGTTTTACACTGGGATACAGTACTGGAGGAGACAGGTCTGTCACTGGTTTATACTGAGATACATTACTGGAGGAGACAGGTCTGTCACTGTTTTATACTGAGATACATTACTGGAGGAGACAGGTCTGTCACTGTTTTATACTGGGATACAGCACTGGAGGAGACAGGTCTGTCACTGTTTTACACTGAGATACAGTACTGGTGGGGACAGGTCTGTCACTGTTTTATACTGGGATACAGTACTGGTGGGACAGGTCTGTCACTATTTTACACTGGGATACAGCACTGGAGGAGACAGGTCTGTCACTGTTTTATACTGGGATACAGTACTGGTGGGGACAGGTCTGTCACTGTTTTACACTGGGATACAGTACTGGTGGGGACAGGTCTGTCACTGTTTTACACTGAGATACAGTACTGGAGGAGACAGGTCTGTCACTGTTTCATACTGGGATACAGTCCTGGTGGGGACAGGTCTGTCACTGTTTTATACTGGGATACAGTACTGGTGGGGACAGGTCTGTCACTGTTTTACACTGAGATACAGTACTGGTGGAGACAGGTCTGTCACTGTTTTACACTGGGATACAGTATTGGTGGGGACAGGTCTGTCACTGTTTTACACTTGGATACAGTACTGGTGGGGACAGGTCTGTCACTGTTTTATACTGGGATACATGACAGGAGGAGACAGGTCTGTCACTGTTTTACACTGGGATACAGTACTGGTGGGGACAGGTCTGTCACTGTTTTATACTGGGATACAGTACTGGAGGAGACAGGTCTGTCACTGTTTTACACTGGGATACAGTACTGATGGGGACAGGTCTGTCACTGTTTTACACTGGGATACAGTACTGGTGGGGACAGGTCTGTCACTGTTTTACACTGGGATACAGTACTGGTGGGGACAGGTCTGTCACTGTTTTATACTGGGATACAGTCCTGGTGGGGACAGGTCTGTCACTGTTTTATACTGGGATACAGTCCTGGTGGGGACAGGTCTGTCACTGTTTTACACTGGGATACAGTACTGGTGGGGACAGGTCTGTCACTGTTTTACACTGGGATACAGTACTGGTGGGGACAGGTCTGTCACTGTTTTACACTGGGATACAGCACTGGAGGAGACAGGTCTGTCACTGTTTTATACTGAGATACATTACTGGAGGAGACAGGTCTGTCACTGTTTTATACTGAGATACATTACTGGAGGAGACAGGTCTGTCACTGTTTTACACTGGGATACAGTACTGGAGGAGACAGGTCTGTCACTGTTTTACACTGGGATACAGCACTGGAGGAGACAGGTCTGTCACTGTTTTATACTGAGATACATTACTGGAGGAGACAGGTCTGTCACTGTTTTATACTGAGATACATTACTGGAGGAGACAGGTCTGTCACTGTTTTATACTGAGATACATTACTGGAGGAGACAGGTCTGTCACTGTTTTATACTGAGATACATTACTGGAGGAGACAGGTCTGTCACTGTTTTAGACTGGGATACAGTACTGGTGGAGACAGGTCTGTCACTGTTTTACACTGGGATACAGCACTGGAGGAGACAGGTCTGTCACTGTTTTAGACTGGGATACAGTACTGGTGGGGACAGGTCTGTCACTGTTTTACACTGGGATACAGTACTGGTGGAGACAGGTCTGTCACTGTTTTACACTGGGATACAGCACTGGAGGAGACAGGTCTGTCACTGTTTTACACTGGGATACAGTACTGGTGGGGACAGGTCTGTCACTGTTTTACACTGGGATACAGTACTGGTGGGGACAGGTCTGTCACTGTTTTACACTGAGATACAGTACTGGAGGAGACAGGTCTGTCACTGTTTTACACTGGGATACAGTACTGGAGGAGACAGGTCTGTCACTGTTTTACACTGAGATACAGTACTGGAGGAGACAGGTCTGTCACTGTTTTATACTGGGATACAGTACTGGAGGAGACAGGTCTGTCACTGTTTTATACTGAGATACATTACTGGAGGAGACAGGTCTGTCACTGTTTTACACTGGGATACAGTACTGGAGGAGACAGGTCTGTCACTGTTTTACACTGGGATACAGTACTGGAGGAGACAGGTCTGTCACTGTTTTATACTGAGATACATTACTGGAGGAGACAGGTCTGTCACTGTTTTATACTGAGATACATTACTGGAGGAGACAGGTCTGTCACTGTTTTATACTGAGATACATTACTGGAGGAGACAGGTCTGTCACTGTTTTATACTGAGATACATTACTGGAGGAGACAGGTCTGTCACTGTTTTACACTGAGATACAGTACTGGTGGGGACAGGTCTGTCACTATTTTACACTGGGATACAGCACTGGAGGAGACAGGTCTGTCACTGTTTTATACTGGGATACAGTACTGGTGGGGACAGGTCTGTCACTGTTTTACACTGGGATACAGTACTGGTGGGGACAGGTCTGTCACTGTTTTTCACTGAGATACAGTACTGGAGGAGACAGGTCTGTCACTGTTTTATACTGGGATACAGTCCTGGTGGGGACAGGTCTGTCACTGATTTATACTGGGATACAGTCCTGGTGGGGACGGGTCTGTCACTGTTTTATACTGGGATACAGTACTGGTGGAGACAGGTCTGTCACTGTTTTATAGTGGGATACAGTACTGGAGGAGACAGGTCTGTCACTGTTTTATACTGGGATACAGCACTGGAGGAGACAGGTCTGTCACTGTTTTACACTGAGATACAGTACTGGTGGGGACAGGTCTGTCACTGTTTTATACTGGGATACAGTACTGGTGGGGACAGGTCTGTCACTATTTTACACTGGGATACAGCACTGGAGGAGACAGGTCTGTCACTGTTTTATACTGGGATACAGTACTGGTGGGGACAGGTCTGTCACTGTTTTACACTGGGATACAGTACTGGTGGGGACAGGTCTGTCACTGTTTTACACTGAGATACAGTACTGGAGGAGACAGGTCTGTCACTGTTTCATACTGGGATACAGTCCTGGTGGGGACAGGTCTGTCACTGTTTTATACTGGGATACAGTACTGGTGGGGACAGGTCTGTCACTGTTTTACACTGAGATACAGTACTGGTGGAGACAGGTCTGTCACTGTTTTATACTGGGATACAGTACTGGTGGGGACAGGTCTGTCACTGTTTTACACTGGGATACAGTACTGGTGGGGACAGGTCTGTCACTGTTTTATACTGGGATACAGTCCTGGTGGGGACAGGTCTGTCACTGTTTTACACTGAGATACAGTACTGGTGGAGACAGGTCTGTCACTGTTTTACACTGGGATACAGTATTGGTGGGGACAGGTCTGTCACTGTTTTACACTTGGATACAGTACTGGTGGGGACAGGTCTGTCACTGTTTTATACTGGGATACATGACAGGAGGAGACAGGTCTGTCACTGTTTTACACTGGGATACAGTACTGGTGGGGACAGGTCTGTCACTGTTTTATACTGGGATACAGTACTGGAGGAGACAGGTCTGTCACTGTTTTACACTGGGATACAGTACTGATGGGGACAGGTCTGTCACTGTTTTACACTGGGATACAGTACTGGTGGGGACAGGTCTGTCACTGTTTTACACTGGGATACAGTCCTGGTGGGGACAGGTCTGTCACTGTTTTATACTGGGATACAGTCCTGGTGGGGACAGGTCTGTCACTGTTTTATACTGGGATACAGTACTGGTGGGGACAGGTCTGTCACTGTTTTACACTGGGATACAGTACTGGTGGGGACAGGTCTGTCACTGTTTTACACTGGGATACAGTACTGGTGGGGACAGGTCTGTCACTGTTTTACACTGGGATACAGCACTGGAGGAGCCAGGTCTGTCACTGTTTTATACTGAGATACATTACTGGAGGAGACAGGTCTGTCACTGTTTTATACTGAGATACATTACTGGAGGAGACAGGTCTGTCACTGTTTTATACTGGGATACAGCACTGGAGGAGACAGGTCTGTCACTGTTTTACACTGAGATACAGTACTGGTGGGGACAGGTCTGTCACTGTTTTATACTGGGATACAGTACTGGTGGGGACAGGTCTGTCACTATTTTACACTGGGATACAGCACTGGAGGAGACAGGTCTGTCACTGTTTTATACTGGGATACAGTACTGGTGGGGACAGGTCTGTCACTGTTTTACACTGGGATACAGTACTGGTGGGGACAGGTCTGTCACTGTTTTACACTGAGATACAGTACTGGAGGAGACAGGTCTGTCACTGTTTCATACTGGGATACAGTCCTGGTGGGGACAGGTCTGTCACTGTTTTATACTGGGATACAGTACTGGTGGGGACAGGTCTGTCACTGTTTTACACTGAGATACAGTACTGGTGGAGACAGGTCTGTCACTGTTTTACACTGGGATACAGTATTGGTGGGGACAGGTCTGTCACTGTTTTACACTTGGATACAGTACTGGTGGGGACAGGTCTGTCACTGTTTTATACTGGGATACATGACAGGAGGAGACAGGTCTGTCACTGTTTTACACTGGGATACAGTACTGGTGGGGACAGGTCTGTCACTGTTTTATACTGGGATACAGTACTGGAGGAGACAGGTCTGTCACTGTTTTACACTGGGATACAGTACTGATGGGGACAGGTCTGTCACTGTTTTACACTGGGATACAGTACTGGTGGGGACAGGTCTGTCACTGTTTTATACTGGGATACATGACAGGAGGAGACAGGTCTGTCACTGTTTTACACTGGGATACAGTACTGGTGGGGACAGGTCTGTCACTGTTTTATACTGGGATACAGTACTGGAGGAGACAGGTCTGTCACTGTTTTACACTGGGATACAGTACTGATGGGGACAGGTCTGTCACTGTTTTACACTGGGATACAGTACTGGTGGGGACAGGTCTGTCACTGTTTTATACTGGGATACAGTACTGGTGGGGACAGGTCTGTCACTGTTTTACACTGGGATACAGTACTGGTGGGGACAGGTCTGTCACTGTTTTATACTGGGATACAGTCCTGGTGGGGACAGGTCTGTCACTGTTTTATACTGGGATACAGTACTGGTGGGGACAGGTCTGTCACTGTTTTACACTGGGATACAGTACTGGTGGGGACAGGTCTGTCACTGTTTTACACTGGGATACAGTACTGGTGGGGACAGGTCTGTCACTGTTTTACACTGGGATACAGCACTGGAGGAGACAGGTCTGTCACTGTTTTATACTGAGATACATTACTGGAGGAGACAGGTCTGTCACTGTTTTATACTGAGATACATTACTGGAGGAGACAGGTCTGTCACTGTTTTACACTGGGATACAGTACTGGAGGAGACAGGTCTGTCACTGTTTTACACTGGGATACAGCACTGGAGGAGACAGGTCTGTCACTGTTTTATACTGAGATACATTACTGGAGGAGACAGGTCTGTCACTGTTTTATACTGAGATACATTACTGGAGGAGACAGGTCTGTCACTGTTTTATACTGAGATACATTACTGGAGGAGACAGGTCTGTCACTGTTTTATACTGAGATACATTACTGGAGGAGACAGGTCTGTCACTGTTTTAGACTGGGATACAGTACTGGTGGAGACAGGTCTGTCACTGTTTTACACTGGGATACAGCACTGGAGGAGACAGGTCTGTCACTGTTTTAGACTGGGATACAGTACTGGTGGGGACAGGTCTGTCACTGTTTTACACTGGGATACAGTACTGGTGGAGACAGGTCTGTCACTGTTTTACACTGGGATACAGCACTGGAGGAGACAGGTCTGTCACTGTTTTACACTGGGATACAGTACTGGTGGGGACAGGTCTGTCACTGTTTTACACTGGGATACAGTACTGGTGGGGACAGGTCTGTCACTGTTTTACACTGAGATACAGTACTGGAGGAGACAGGTCTGTCACTGTTTTACACTGGGATACAGTACTGGAGGAGACAGGTCTGTCACTGTTTTACACTGAGATACAGTACTGGAGGAGACAGGACTGTCACTGTTTTATACTGGGATACAGTACTGGAGGAGACAGGTCTGTCACTGTTTTATACTGAGATACATTACTGGAGGAGACAGGTCTGTCACTGTTTTACACTGGGATACAGTACTGGAGGAGACAGGTCTGTCACTGTTTTACACTGGGATACAGTACTGGAGGAGACAGGTCTGTCACTGTTTCATACTGAGATACATTACTGGAGGAGACAGGTCTGTCACTGTTTTATACTGAGATACATTACTGGAGGAGACAGGTCTGTCACTGTTTTATACTGAGATACATTACTGGAGGAGACAGGTCTGTCACTGTTTTATACTGAGATACATTACTGGAGGAGACAGGTCTGTCACTGTTTTAGACTGGGATACAGTACTGGTGGAGACAGGTCTGTCACTGTTTTACACTGGGATACAGCACTGGAGGAGACAGGTCTGTCACTGTTTTAGACTGGGATACAGTACTGGTGGGGACAGGTCTGTCACTGTTTTACACTGGGATACAGTACTGGTGGAGACAGGTCTGTCACTGTTTTACACTGGGATACAGCACTGGAGGAGACAGGTCTGTCACTGTTTTACACTGGGATACAGTACTGGTGGGGACAGGTCTGTCACTGTTTTACACTGGGATACAGTACTGGTGGGGACAGGTCTGTCACTGTTTTACACTGAGATACAGTACTGGAGGAGACAGGTCTGTCACTGTTTTACACTGGGATACAGTACTGGAGGAGACAGGTCTGTCACTGTTTTACACTGAGATACAGTACTGGAGGAGACAGGTCTGTCACTGTTTTATACTGGGATACAGTACTGGTGGGGACAGGTCTGTCACTGTTTTACACTGGGATACAGTACTGGTGGGGACAGGTCTGTCACTGTTTTACAATGAGATACAGTACTGGAGGAGACAGGTCTGTCACTCTTTTACACTGGGATACAGTACTGGTGGGGACTGGTCTGTCACTGTTTTATACTGGGATACAGTACTGGTGGGGACAGGTCTGTCACTGTTTTATACTGGGATACAGTACTGGTGGGGACAGGTCTGTCACTGTTTTATACTGGGATACAGTACTGGTGGGGACAGGTCTGTCACTGTTTTACACTGGGATACAGTACTGGTGGGGACAGGTCTGTCACTGTTTTTCACTGAGATACAGTACTGGAGGAGACAGGTCTGTCACTGTTTTATACTGGGATACAGTCCTGGTGGGGACAGGTCTGTCACTGATTTATACTGGGATACAGTCCTGGAGGAGACAGGTCTGTCACTGTTTTATACTGGGATACAGTACTGGTGGAGACAGGTCTGTCACTGTTTTACACTGGGATACAGTACTGGAGGAGACAGGTCTGTCACTGTTTTATACTGGGATACAGTACTGGAGGAGACAGGTCTGTCACTGTTTTATACTGAGATACAGTACTGGTGGGGACAGGTCTGTCACTGTTTTATACTGGGATACAGTACTGGAGGAGACAGGTCTGTCACTGTTTTATACTGGGATACAGTACTGGTGGAGACAGGTCTGTCACTGTTTTACACTGGGATACAGTACTGGAGGAGACAGGTCTGTCACTGTTTTATACTGGGATACAGTACTGGAGGAGACAGGTCTGTCACTGTTTTACACTGGGATACAGTACTAGTGGGGACAGGTCTGTCACTGTTTTACACTGGGATACAGCACTGGAGGAGACAGGTCTGTCACTGTTTTATACTGGGATACAGTACTGGAGGAGACAGGTCTGTCACTGTTTTAAACTGAGATACAGTACTGGAGGAGACAGGTCTGTCACTGTTTTATACTGGGATACAGTACTGGAGGAGACAGGTCTGTCACTGTTTTACACTCAGATACAGCACTGGTGGGGACAGGTCTGTCACTGTTTTCTACTGGGATACAGTACTGGTGGAGACAGGTCTGTCACTGTTTTATACTCAGATACTGTACTGGTGGAGACAGGTCTGTCACTGTTTTACACTGAGATACAGTACTGGAGGAGACAGGTCTGTCACTGTTTTCTACTGGGATACAGTACTGGTGGAGACAGGTATGTCAATGTTTTCTACTGGGATACAGTACTGGTGGAGACAGGTCTGTCACTGTTTTATACTGAGATACAGTACTGGTGGAGACAGGTCTGTCACTGTTTTATACTGGAATACAGTACTGGAGGAGACAGGTCTGTCACTGTTTTATACTGAGATACAGTACTGGAGGAGACAGGTCTGTCACTGTTTTATACTGAGATACAGTACTGGGTGAGACAGGTCTGTCACTGTTTTATACTGGGATACAGTACTGGAGGAGACAGGTCTGTCACTGTTTTACACTGAGATACAGTACTTGAGGAGACAGGTCTGTCACTGTTTTACACTGGGATACAGTACTGGTGGAGACAGGTCTGTCACTGTTTTATACTGGGATACAGTACTGGTGGAGACAGGTCTGTCACTGTTTTATGCTGAGATACAGTACTGGAGGAGACAGGTCTGTCACTGTTTTATACTGAGATACAGTACTGGAGGAGACAGGTCTGTCACTGTTTTATACTGGGATACAGTACTGGAGGAGACAGGTCTGTCACTGTTTTATACTGGGATACAGTACTGGTGGGGACAGGACTGTCACTGTTTTACACTGGGACACAGTACTGGTGGGGACAGGTTTGTCACTGTTTTACACTGGGATACAGTACTGGTGGGGACTGGTCTGTCACTGTTTTATACTGGGAGACAGCACTGGTGGGGACAGGTCTGTCACTGTTTTACACTGGGATACAGTACTGGTGGGGACAGGTCTGTCACTGTTTTATACTGGGATACAGTACTGGTGGAGACAGGTCTGTCACTGTTTTATACTGAGATACAGTACTCTAGGAGACAGGTCTGTCACTGTTTTAGACTGGGATACAGTACTGGAGGAGACAGGTCTGTCACTGTTTTACACTGAGATACAGTACTGGAGGCGACAGGTCTGTCACTGTTTTATACCTGGATACAGTACTGGTGGGGACAGGTCTGTCACTGTTTTACACTGGGATACAGTACTGGTGGGGACAGGTCTGTCACTGTTTTACACTGAGATACAGTACTGGAGGAGACAGGTCTGTCACTGTTTTACACTGGGATACAGTACTGGAGGAGACAGGTCTGTCACTTTTTTATACTGAGATACAGTACTGGTGGAGACAGGTCTGTCACTGTTTTATACTGGGATACAGTACTGGTGGGGACAGGTCTGTCACTGTTTTATACTGGGATACAGTACTGGAGGAGACAGGTCTGTCACTGTTTTACACTGAGATACAGTACTGGTGGGCACAGGTCTGTCACTGTTTTACACTGAGATACAGTACTGGAGGAGACAGGTCTGACACTGTTTTATACTGAGATACATTACTGGAGGAGACAGGTCTGTCACTGTTTTATACTGAGATATATTACTGGAGGAGACAGGTCTGTCACTGTTTTACACTGGGATACAGTACTGGAGGAGACAGGTCTGTCACTGTTTTACACTGGGATACAGTCCTGGAGGAGACAGGTCTGTCACTGTTTTATACTGAGATACATTACTGGAGGAGACAGGTCTGTCACTGTTTTATACTGAGATACATTACTGGAGGAGACAGGTCTGTCACTGTTTTTGACTGGGATACAGTACTGGTGGAGACAGGTCTGTCACTGTTTTACACTGGGATACAGCACTGGAGGAGACAGGTCTGTCACTGTTTTAGACTGGGATACAGTACTGGTGGGGACAGGTCTGTCACTGTTTTACACTGGGATACAGTACTGGTGGAGACAGGTCTGTCACTGTTTTACACTGGGATACAGCACTGGAGGAGACAGGTCTGTCACTGTTTTACACTGGGATACAGTACTGGTGGGGACAGGTCTGTCACTGTTTTACACTGGGATACAGTACTGGTGGGGACAGGTCTGTCACTGTTTTACACTGAGATACAGTACTGGAGGAGACAGGTCTGTCACTGTTTTACACTGAGATACAGTACTGGAGGAGACAGGTCTGTCACTGTTTTATACTGGGATACAGTACTGGTGGGGACAGGTCTGTCACTATTTTACACTGGGATACAGTACTGGTGGGGACAGGTCTGTCACTGTTTTACACTGAGATACAGTACTGGAGGAGACAGGTCTGTCACTGTTTTACACTGGGATACAGTACTGGTGGGGACTGGTCTGTCACTGTTTTACACTGGGATACAGTACTGATGGGAACAGGTCTGTCACTGTTTTATACTGGGATACAGTACTGGTGGGGACAGGTCTGTCACTGTTTTATACTGGGATACAGTACTGGTGGGGACAGGTCTGTCACTGTTTTACACTGAGATACAGTACTGGAGGAGACAGGTCTGTCACTGTTTTACACTGAGATACAGTACTGGTGGGCACAGGTCTGTCACTGTTTTACACTGAGATACAGTACTGGAGGAGACAGGTCTGACACTGTTTTATACTGGGATACAGTACTGGTGGGGACAGGTCTGTCACTGTTTTACACTGGGATACAGTACTGGTGGGGACAGGTCTGTCACTGTTTTACACTGACATACAGTACTGGAGGAGACAGGTCTGACACTGTTTTATACTGGGATACAGTACTGGTGGGGACAGGTCTGTCACTGTTTTATACTGGGATACAGTACTGGTGGGGACAGGTCTGTCACTGTTTTATACTGGGATACAGTACTGGAGGAGACAGGTCTGTCACTGTTTTACACTGAGATACAGTACTGGTGGGCACAGGTCTGTCACTGTTTTACACTGAGATACAGTACTGGAGGAGACAGGTCTGACACTGTTTTATACTGGGATACAGTACAGGAGGAGACAGGTCTGTCACTGTTTTATACTGAGATACATTACTGGAGGAGACAGGTCTGTCACTGTTTTATACTGAGATATATTACTGGAGGAGACAGGTCTGTCACTGTTTTACACTGGGATACAGTACTGGAGGAGACAGGTCTGTCACTGTTTTACACTGGGATACAGTCCTGGAGGAGACAGGTCTGTCACTGTTTTATACTGGGATACAGTACTGGTGGAGACAGGTCTGTCACTGTTTTATAGTGGGATACAGTACTGGAGGAGACAGGTCTGTCACTGTTTTACACTGGGATACAGCACTGGAGGAGACAGGTCGGTCACTGTTTTACACTGAGATACAGTACTGGTGGGGACAGGTCTGTCACTGTTTTATACTGGGATACAGTACTGGTGGGGACAGGTCTGTCACTGTTTTACACTGAGATACAGTACTGGTGGGGACAGGTCTGTCACTATTTTACACTGGGATACAGCACTGGAGGAGACAGGTCTGTCACTGTTTTATACTGGGATACAGTACTGGTGGGGACAGGTCTGTCACTGTTTTACACTGGGATACAGTACTGGTGGGGACAGGTCTGTCACTGTTTTTCACTGAGATACAGTACTGGAGGAGACAGGTCTGTCACTGTTTTATACTGGGATACAGTCCTGGTGGGGACAGGTCTGTCACTGATTTATACTGGGATACAGTCCTGGTGGGGACGGGTCTGTCACTGTTTTATACTGGGATACAGTACTGGTGGAGACAGGTCTGTCACTGTTTTATAGTGGGATACAGTACTGGAGGAGACAGGTCTGTCACTGTTTTACACTGAGATACAGTACTGGTGGGGACAGGTCTGTCACTGTTTTATACTGGGATACAGTACTGGTGGGGACAGGTCTGTCACTATTTTACACTGGGATACAGCACTGGAGGAGACAGGTCTGTCACTGTTTTATACTGGGATACAGTACTGGTGGGGACAGGTCTGTCACTGTTTTACACTGGGATACAGTACTGGTGGGGACAGGTCTGTCACTGTTTTACACTGAGATACAGTACTGGAGGAGACAGGTCTGTCACTGTTTCATACTGGGATACAGTCCTGGTGGGGACAGGTCTGTCACTGTTTTATACTGGGATACAGTACTGGTGGGGACAGGTCTGTCACTGTTTTACACTGAGATACAGTACTGGTGGAGACAGGTCTGTCACTGTTTTACACTGGGATACAGTATTGGTGGGGACAGGTCTGTCACTGTTTTACACTTGGATACAGTACTGGTGGGGACAGGTCTGTCACTGTTTTATACTGGGATACATGACAGGAGGAGACAGGTCTGTCACTGTTTTACACTGGGATACAGTACTGGTGGGGACAGGTCTGTCACTGTTTTATACTGGGATACAGTACTGGAGGAGACAGGTCTGTCACTGTTTTACACTGGGATACAGTACTGATGGGGACAGGTCTGTCACTGTTTTACACTGGGATACAGTACTGGTGGGGACAGGTCTGTCACTGTTTTACACTGGGATACAGTCCTGGTGGGGACAGGTCTGTCACTGTTTTATACTGGGATACAGTCCTGGTGGGGACAGGTCTGTCACTGTTTTATACTGGGATACAGTACTGGTGGGGACAGGTCTGTCACTGTTTTACACTGGGATACAGTACTGGTGGGGACAGGTCTGTCACTGTTTTACACTGGGATACAGTACTGGTGGGGACAGGTCTGTCACTGTTTTACACTGGGATACAGCACTGGAGGAGCCAGGTCTGTCACTGTTTTATACTGAGATACAGTACTGGAGGAGACAGGTCTGTCACTGTTTTATACTGAGATACATTACTGGAGGAGACAGGTCTGTCACTGTTTTATACTGGGATACAGCACTGGAGGAGACAGGTCTGTCACTGTTTTACACTGAGATACAGTACTGGTGGGGACAGGTCTGTCACTGTTTTATACTGGGATACAGTACTGGTGGGGACAGGTCTGTCACTATTTTACACTGGGATACAGCACTGGAGGAGACAGGTCTGTCACTGTTTTATACTGGGATACAGTACTGGTGGGGACAGGTCTGTCACTGTTTTACACTGGGATACAGTACTGGTGGGGACAGGTCTGTCACTGTTTTACACTGAGATACAGTACTGGAGGAGACAGGTCTGTCACTGTTTCATACTGGGATACAGTCCTGGTGGGGACAGGTCTGTCACTGTTTTATACTGGGATACAGTACTGGTGGGGACAGGTCTGTCACTGTTTTACACTGAGATACAGTACTGGTGGAGACAGGTCTGTCACTGTTTTACACTGGGATACAGTATTGGTGGGGACAGGTCTGTCACTGTTTTACACTTGGATACAGTACTGGTGGGGACAGGTCTGTCACTGTTTTATACTGGGATACATGACAGGAGGAGACAGGTCTGTCACTGTTTTACACTGGGATACAGTACTGGTGGGGACAGGTCTGTCACTGTTTTATACTGGGATACAGTACTGGAGGAGACAGGTCTGTCACTGTTTTACACTGGGATACAGTACTGATGGGGACAGGTCTGTCACTGTTTTACACTGGGATACAGTACTGGTGGGGACAGGTCTGTCACTGTTTTACACTGGGATACAGTACTGGTGGGGACAGGTCTGTCACTGTTTTATACTGGGATACAGTCCTGGTGGGGACAGGTCTGTCACTGTTTTATACTGGGATACAGTACTGGTGGGGACAGGTCTGTCACTGTTTTACACTGGGATACAGTACTGGTGGGGACTGGTCTGTCACTGTTTTACACTGGGATACAGTACTGGTGGGGACAGGTCTGTCACTGTTTTACACTGGGATACAGCACTGGAGGAGACAGGTCTGTCACTGTTTTATACTGAGATACATTACTGGAGGAGACAGGTCTGTCACTGTTTTATACTGAGATACATTACTGGAGGAGACAGGTCTGTCACTGTTTTACACTGGGATACAGTACTGGAGGAGACAGGTCTGTCACTGTTTTACACTGGGATACAGCACTGGAGGAGACAGGTCTGTCACTGTTTTATACTGAGATACATTACTGGAGGAGACAGGTCTGTCACTGTTTTATACTGAGATACATTCCTGGAGGAGACAGGTCTGTCACTGTTTTATACTGAGATACATTACTGGAGGAGACAGGTCTGTCACTGTTTTATACTGAGATACATTACTGGAGGAGACAGGTCTGTCACTGTTTTAGACTGGGATACAGTACTGGTGGAGACAGGTCTGTCACTGTTTTACACTGGGATACAGCACTGGAGGAGACAGGTCTGTCACTGTTTTAGACTGGGATACAGTACTGGTGGGGACAGGTCTGTCACTGTTTTACACTGGGATACAGTACTGGTGGAGACAGGTCTGTCACTGTTTTACACTGGGATACAGCACTGGAGGAGACAGGTCTGTCACTGTTTTACACTGGGATACAGTACTGGTGGGGACAGGTCTGTCACTGTTTTACACTGGGATACAGTACTGGTGGGGACAGGTCTGTCACTGTTTTACACTGAGATACAGTACTGGAGGAGACAGGTCTGTCACTGTTTTACACTGGGATACAGTACTGGAGGAGACAGGTCTGTCACTGTTTTACACTGAGATACAGTACTGGAGGAGACAGGTCTGTCACTGTTTTATACTGGGATACAGTACTGGAGGAGACAGGTCTGTCACTGTTTTATACTGAGATACATTACTGGAGGAGACAGGTCTGTCACTGTTTTACACTGGGATACAGTACTGGAGGAGACAGGTCTGTCACTGTTTTACACTGGGATACAGTACTGGAGGAGACAGGTCTGTCACTGTTTTATACTGAGATACATTACTGGAGGAGACAGGTCTGTCACTGTTTTATACTGAGATACATTACTGGAGGAGACAGGTCTGTCACTGTTTTATACTGAGATACATTACTGGAGGAGACAGGTCTGTCACTGTTTTAGACTGGGATACAGTACTGGTGGAGACAGGTCTGTCACTGTTTTACACTGGGATACAGCACTGGAGGAGACAGGTCTGTCACTGTTTTAGACTGGGATACAGTACTGGTGGGGACAGGTCTGTCACTGTTTTACACTGGGATACAGTACTGGTGGAGACAGGTCTGTCACTGTTTTACACTGGGATACAGCACTGGAGGAGACAGGTCTGTCACTGTTTTACACTGGGATACAGTACTGGTGGGGACAGGTCTGTCACTGTTTTACACTGGGATACAGTACTGGTGGGGACAGGTCTGTCACTGTTTTACACTGAGATACAGTACTGGAGGAGACAGGTCTGTCACTGTTTTACACTGGGATACAGTACTGGAGGAGACAGGTCTGTCACTGTTTTACACTGAGATACAGTACTGGAGGAGACAGGTCTGTCACTGTTTTATACTGGGATACAGTACTGGTGGGGACAGGTCTGTCACTGTTTTACACTGGGATACAGTACTGGTGGGGACAGGTCTGTCACTGTTTTACAATGAGATACAGTACTGGAGGAGACAGGTCTGTCACTCTTTTACACTGGGATACAGTACTGGTGGGGACTGGTCTGTCACTGTTTTATACTGGGATACAGTACTGGTGGGGACAGGTCTGTCACTGTTTTATACTGGGATACAGTACTGGTGGGGACAGGTCTGTCACTGTTTTATACTGGGATACAGTACTGGTGGGGACAGGTCTGTCACTGTTTTACACTGGGATACAGTACTGGTGGGGACAGGTCTGTCACTGTTTTTCACTGAGATACAGTACTGGAGGAGACAGGTCTGTCACTGTTTTATACTGGGATACAGTCCTGGTGGGGACAGGTCTGTCACTGATTTATACTGGGATACAGTCCTGGAGGAGACAGGTCTGTCACTGTTTTACACTGAGATACAGCATTGGAGGAGACAGGTCTGTCACTGATTTATACTGGGATACAGTCCTGGAGGAGACAGGTCTGTCACTGTTTTACACTGGGATACAGTACTGGTGGGCACAGGTCTGTCACTGTTTTACACTGAGATACAGTACTGGAGGAGACAGGTCTGACACTGTTTTATACTGGGATACAGTACAGGAGGAGACAGGTCTGTCACTGTTTTATACTGAGATACATTACTGGAGGAGACAGGTCTGTCACTGTTTTACACTGAGATATATTACTGGAGGAGACAGGTCTGTCACTGTTTTACACTGGGATACAGTACTGGAGGAGACAGGTCTGTCACTGTTTTACACTGGGATACAGTCCTGGAGGAGACAGGTCTGTCACTGTTTTATACTGAGATACATTACTGGAGGAGACAGGTCTGTCACTGTTTTATACTGACATACATTACTGGAGGAGACAGGTCTGTCACTGTTTTTGACTGGGATACAGTACTGGTGGAGACAGGTCTGTCACTGTTTTACACTGGGATACAGCACTGGAGGAGACAGGTCTGTCACTGTTTTAGACTGGGATACAGTACTGGTGGGGACAGGTCTGTCACTGTTTTACACTGGGATACAGTACTGGTGGAGACAGGTCTGTCACTGTTTTACACTGGGATACAGCACTGGAGGAGACAGGTCTGTCACTGTTTTACACTGGGATACAGTACTGGTGGGGACAGGTCTGTCACTGTTTTATACTGGGATACATGACAGGAGGAGACAGGTCTGTCACTGTTTTACACTGGGATACAGTACTGGTGGGGACAGGTCTGTCACTGTTTTATACTGGGATACAGTACTGGAGGAGACAGGTCTGTCACTGTTTTACACTGGGATACAGTACTGATGGGGACAGGTCTGTCACTGTTTTACACTGGGATACAGTACTGGTGGGGACAGGTCTGTCACTGTTTTACACTGGGATACAGTACTGGTGGGGACAGGTCTGTCACTGTTTTACACTGGGATACAGTACTGGTGGGGACAGGTCTGTCACTGTTTTACACTGGGATACAGTACTGGTGGGGACAGGTCTGTCACTGTTTTTCACTGAGATACAGTACTGGAGGAGACAGGTCTGTCACTGTTTTATACTGGGATACAGTCCTGGTGGGGACAGGTCTGTCACTGATTTATACTGGGATACAGTCCTGGAGGAGACAGGTCTGTCACTGTTTTACACTGAGATACAGTACTGGTGGGCACAGGTCTGTCACTGTTTTACACTGAGATACAGTACTGGAGGAGACAGGTCTGACACTGTTTTATACTGGGATACAGTACAGGAGGAGACAGGTCTGTCACTGTTTTATACTGAGATACATTACTGGAGGAGACAGGTCTGTCACTGTTTTATACTGAGATATATTACTGGAGGAGACAGGTCTGTCACTGTTTTACACTGGGATACAGGACTGGAGGAGACAGGTCTGTCACTGTTTTACACTGGGATACAGTCCTGGAGGAGACAGGTCTGTCACTGTTTTATACTGAGATACATTACTGGAGGAGACAGGTCTGTCACTGTTTTATACTGACATACATTACTGGAGGAGACAGGTCTGTCACTGTTTTTGACTGGGATACAGTACTGGTGGAGACAGGTCTGTCACTGTTTTACACTGGGATACAGCACTGGAGGAGACAGGTCTGTCAGTGTTTTAGACTGGGATACAGTACTGGTGGGGACAGGTCTGTCACTGTTTTACACTGGGATACAGTACTGGTGGAGACAGGTCTGTCACTGTTTTACACTGGGATACAGCACTGGAGGAGACAGGTCTGTCACTGTTTTACACTGGGATACAGTACTGGTGGGGACAGGTCTGTCACTGTTTTACACTGGGATACAGTACTGGTGGGGACAGGTCTGTCACTGTTTTACACTGAGATACAGTACTGGAGGAGACTGGTCTGTCACTGTTTTACACTGAGATACAGTACTGGAGGAGACAGGTCTGTCACTGTTTTATACTGGGATACAGTACTGGTGGGGACAGGTCTGTCACTATTTTACACTGGGATACAGTACTGGTGGGGACAGGTCTGTCACTGTTTTACACTGAGATACAGTACTGGAGGAGACAGGTCTGTCACTGTTTTACACTGGGATACAGTACTGGTGGGGACTGGTCTGTCACTGTTTTATACTGGGATACAGTACTGGTGGGGACAGGTCTGTCACTGTTTTATACTGGGATACAGTACTGGTGGGGACAGGTCTGTCACTGTTTTATACTGGGATACAGTACTGGAGGAGACAGGTCTGTCACTGTTTTACACTGAGATACAGTACTGGTGGGCACAGGTCTGTCACTGTTTTACACTGAGATACAGTACTGGAGGAGACAGGTCTGACACTGTTTTATACTGGGATACAGTACAGGAGGAGACAGGTCTGTCACTGTTTTATACTGAGATACATTACTGGAGGAGACAGGTCTGTCACTGTTTTATACTGAGATATATTACTGGAGGAGACAGGTCTGTCACTGTTTTACACTGGGATACAGTACTGGAGGAGACAGGTCTGTCACTGTTTTACACTGGGATACAGTCCTGGAGGAGACAGGTCTGTCACTGTTTTATACTGGGATACAGTACTGGTGGAGACAGGTCTGTCACTGTTTTATAGTGGGATACAGTATTGGTGGGGACAGGTCTGTCACTGTTTTACACTTGGATACAGTACTGGTGGGGACAGGTCTGTCACTGTTTTATACTGGGATACATGACAGGAGGAGACAGGTCTGTCACTGTTTTACACTGGGATACAGTACTGGTGGGGACAGGTCTGTCACTGTTTTATACTGGGATACAGTACTGGAGGAGACAGGTCTGTCACTGTTTTACACTGGGATACAGTACTGATGGGGACAGGTCTGTCACTGTTTTACACTGGGATACAGTACTGGTGGGGACAGGTCTGTCACTGTTTTACACTGGGATACAGTCCTGGTGGGGACAGGTCTGTCACTGTTTTATACTGGGATACAGTCCTGGTGGGGACAGGTCTGTCACTGTTTTATACTGGGATACAGTACTGGTGGGGACAGGTCTGTCACTGTTTTACACTGGGATACAGTACTGGTGGGGACAGGTCTGTCACTGTTTTACACTGGGATACAGTACTGGTGGGGACAGGTCTGTCACTGTTTTACACTGGGATACAGCACTGGAGGAGCCAGGTCTGTCACTGTTTTATACTGAGATACATTACTGGAGGAGACAGGTCTGTCACTGTTTCATACTGGGATACAGTCCTGGTGGGGACAGGTCTGTCACTGTTTTATACTGGGATACAGTACTGGTGGGGACAGGTCTGTCACTGTTTTACACTGGGATACAGCACTGGAGGAGACAGGTCTGTCACTGTTTTATACTGAGATACATTACTGGAGGAGACAGGTCTGTCACTGTTTTATACTGAGACACATTACTGGAGGAGACAGGTCTGTCACTGTTTTACACTGGGATACAGTACTGGAGGAGACAGGTCTGTCACTGTTTTACACTGGGATACAGCACTGGAGGAGACAGGTCTGTCACTGTTTTATACTGAGATACATTACTGGAGGAGACAGGTCTGTCACTGTTTTATACTGAGATACATTACTGGAGGAGACAGGTCTGTCACTGTTTTATACTGAGATACATTACTGGAGGAGACAGGTCTGTCACTGTTTTATACTGAGATACATTACTGGAGGAGACAGGTCTGTCACTGTTTTAGACTGGGATACAGTACTGGTGGAGACAGGTCTGTCACTGTTTTACACTGGGATACAGCACTGGAGGAGACAGGTCTGTCACTGTTTTAGACTGGGATACAGTACTGGTGGGGACAGGTCTGTCACTGTTTTACACTGGGATACAGTACTGGTGGAGACAGGTCTGTCACTGTTTTACACTGGGATACAGCACTGGAGGAGACAGGTCTGTCACTGTTTTACACTGGGATACAGTACTGGTGGGGACAGGTCTGTCACTGTTTTACACTGGGATACAGTACTGGTGGGGACAGGTCTGTCACTGTTTTATACTGGGATACAGTACTGGAGGAGACAGGTCTGTCACTGTTTTATACTGAGATACATTACTGGAGGAGACAGGTCTGTCACTGTTTTACACTGGGATACAGTACTGGAGGAGACAGGTCTGTCACTGTTTCACACTGGGATACAGTACTGGAGGAGACAGGTCTGTCACTGTTTTATACTGAGATACATTACTGGAGGAGACAGGTCTGTCACTGTTTTATACTGAGATACATTACTGGAGGAGACAGGTCTGTCACTGTTTTATACTGAGATACATTACTGGAGGAGACAGGTCTGTCACTGTTTTATACTGAGATACATTACTGGAGGAGACAGGTCTGTCACTGTTTTAGACTGGGATACAGTACTGGTGGAGACAGGTCTGTCACTGTTTTACACTGGGATACAGCACTGGAGGAGACAGGTCTGTCACTGTTTTAGACTGGGATACAGTACTGGTGGGGACAGGTCTGTCACTGTTTTACACTGGGATACAGTACTGGTGGAGACAGGTCTGTCACTGTTTTACACTGGGATACAGCACTGGAGGAGACAGGTCTGTCACTGTTTTACACTGGGATACAGTACTGGTGGGGACAGGTCTGTCACTGTTTTACACTGGGATACAGTACAGGTGGGGACAGGTCTGTCACTGTTTTACACTGAGATACAGTACTGGAGGAGACAGGTCTGTCACTGTTTTACACTGGGATACAGTACTGGAGGAGACAGGTCTGTCACTGTTTTACACTGAGATACAGTACTGGAGGAGACAGGTCTGTCACTGTTTTATACTGGGATACAGTACTGGTGGGGACAGGTCTGTCACTGTTTTACACTGGGATACAGTACTGGTGGGGACAGGTCTGTCACTGTTTTACAATGAGATACAGTACTGGAGGAGACAGGTCTGTCACTCTTTTACACTGGGATACAGTACTGGTGGGGACTGGTCTGTCACTGTTTTATACTGGGATACAGTACTGGTGGGGACAGGTCTGTCACTGTTTTATACTGGGATACAGTACTGGTGGGGACAGGTCTGTCACTGTTTTATACTGGGATACAGTACTGGTGGGGACAGGTCTGTCACTGTTTTACACTGGGATACAGTACTGGTGGGGACAGGTCTGTCACTGTTTTATACTGGGATACATGACAGGAGGAGACAGGTCTGTCACTGTTTTACACTGGGATACAGTACTGGTGGGGACAGGTCTGTCACTGTTTTATACTGGGATACAGTACTGGAGGAGACAGGTCTGTCACTGTTTTACACTGGGATACAGTACTGATGGGGACAGGTCTGTCACTGTTTTACACTGGGATACAGTACTGGTGGGGACAGGTCTGTCACTGTTTTACACTGGGATACAGTACTGGTGGGGACAGGTCTGTCACTGTTTTATACTGGGATACAGTCCTGGTGGGGACAGGTCTGTCACTGTTTTATACTGGGATACAGTACTGGTGGGGACAGGTCTGTCACTGTTTTACACTGGGATACAGTACTGGTGGGGACAGGTCTGTCACTGTTTTACACTGGGATACAGTACTGGTGGGGACAGGTCTGTCACTGTTTTACACTGGGATACAGCACTGGAGGAGACAGGTCTGTCACTGTTTTATACTGAGATACATTACTGGAGGAGACAGGTCTGTCACTGTTTATACTGAGATACATTACTGGAGGAGACAGGTCTGTCACTGTTTTATACTGGGATACAGCACTGGAGGAGACAGGTCTGTCACTGTTTTACACTGAGATACAGTACTGGTGGGGACAGGTCTGTCACTGTTTTATACTGGGATACAGTACTGGTGGGGACAGGTCTGTCACTATTTTACACTGGGATACAGCACTGGAGGAGACAGGTCTGTCACTGTTTTATACTGGGATACAGTACTGGTGGGGACAGGTCTGTCACTGTTTTACACTGGGATACAGTACTGGCGGGGACAGGTCTGTCACTGTTTTACACTGAGATACAGTACTGGAGGAGACAGGTCTGTCACTGTTTCATACTGGGATACTGTCCTGGTGTGGACAGGTCTGTCACTGTTTTATACTGGGATACAGTACTGGTGGGGACAGGTCTGTCACTGTTTTACACTGAGATACAGTACTGGTGGAGACAGGTCTGTCACTGTTTTACACTGGGATACAGTATTGGTGGGGACAGGTCTGTCACTGTTTTACACTTGGATACAGTACTGGTGGGGACAGGTCTGTCACTGTTTTATACTGGGATACATGACAGGAGGAGACAGGTCTGTCACTGTTTTATACTGAGATACATTACTGGAGGAGACAGGTCTGTCACTGTTTTATACTGAGATACATTACTGGAGGAGACAGGTCTGTCACTGTTTTAGACTGGGATACAGTACTGGTGGAGACAGGTCTGTCACTGTTTTACACTGGGATACAGCACTGGAGGAGACAGGTCTGTCACTGTTTTAGACTGGGATACAGTACTGGTGGGGACAGGTCTGTCACTGTTTTACACTGGGATACAGTACTGGTGGAGACAGGTCTGTCACTGTTTTACACTGGGATACAGCACTGGAGGAGACAGGTCTGTCACTGTTTTACACTGGGATACAGTACTGGTGGGGACAGGTCTGTCACTGTTTTACACTGGGATACAGTACTGGTGGGGACAGGTCTGTCACTGTTTTACACTGGGATACAGTACTGGTGGGGACAGGTCTGTCACTGTTTTTCACTGAGATACAGTACTGGAGGAGACAGGTCTGTCACTGTTTTATACTGGGATACAGTCCTGGTGGGGACAGGTCTGTCACTGATTTATACTGGGATACAGTCCTGGAGGAGACAGGTCTGTCACTGTTTTACACTGAGATACAGTACTGGTGGGCACAGGTCTGTCACTGTTTTACACTGAGATACAGTACTGGAGGAGACAGGTCTGACACTGTTTTATACTGGGATACAGTACAGGAGGAGACAGGTCTGTCACTGTTTTATACTGAGATACATTACTGGAGGAGACAGGTCTGTCACTGTTTTATACTGAGATATATTACTGGAGGAGACAGGTCTGTCACTGTTTTACACTGGGATACAGGACTGGAGGAGACAGGTCTGTCACTGTTTTACACTGGGATACAGTCCTGGAGGAGACAGGTCTGTCACTGTTTTATACTGAGATACATTACTGGAGGAGACAGGTCTGTCACTGTTTTATACTGACATACATTACTGGAGGAGACAGGTCTGTCACTGTTTTTGACTGGGATACAGTACTGGTGGAGACAGGTCTGTCACTGTTTTACACTGGGATACAGCACTGGAGGAGACAGGTCTGTCAGTGTTTTAGACTGGGATACAGTACTGGTGGGGACAGGTCTGTCACTGTTTTACACTGGGATACAGTACTGGTGGAGACAGGTCTGTCACTGTTTTACACTGGGATACAGCACTGGAGGAGACAGGTCTGTCACTGTTTTACACTGGGATACAGTACTGGTGGGGACAGGTCTGTCACTGTTTTACACTGGGATACAGTACTGGTGGGGACAGGTCTGTCACTGTTTTACACTGAGATACAGTACTGGAGGAGACAGGTCTGTCACTGTTTTACACTGAGATACAGTACTGGAGGAGACAGGTCTGTCACTGTTTTATACTGGGATACAGTACTGGTGGGGACAGGTCTGTCACTATTTTACACTGGGATACAGTACTGGTGGGGACAGGTCTGTCACTGTTTTACACTGAGATACAGTACTGGAGGAGACAGGTCTGTCACTGTTTTACACTGGGATACAGTACTGGTGGGGACTGGTCTGTCACTGTTTTATACTGGGATACAGTACTGGTGGGGACAGGTCTGTCACTGTTTTATACTGGGATACAGTACTGGTGGGGACAGGTCTGTCACTGTTTTACACTGAGATACAGTACTGGAGGAGACAGGTCTGTCACTGTTTTACACTGGGATACAGTACTGGAGGAGACAGGTCTGTCACTTTTTTATACTGAGATACAGTACTGGTGGAGACAGGTCTGTCACTGTTTTATACTGGGATACAGTACTGGTGGGGACAGGTCTGTCACTGTTTTATACTGGGATACAGTACTGGAGGAGACAGGTCTGTCACTGTTTTACACTGAGATACAGTACTGGTGGGCACAGGTCTGTCACTGTTTTACACTGAGATACAGTACTGGAGGAGACAGGTCTGACACTGTTTTATACTGGGATACAGTACAGGAGGAGACAGGTCTGTCACTGTTTTATACTGAGATACATTACTGGAGGAGACAGGTCTGTCACTGTTTTATACTGAGATATATTACTGGAGGAGACAGGTCTGTCACTGTTTTACACTGGGATACAGTACTGGAGGAGACAGGTCAGTCACTGTTTTACACTGGGATACAGTCCTGGAGGAGACAGGTCTGTCACTGTTTTATACTGGGATACAGTACTGGTGGAGACAGGTCTGTCACTGTTTTATAGTGGGATACAGTACTGGAGGAGACAGGTCTGTCACTGTTTTAGACTGGGATACAGCACTGGAGGAGACAGGTCGGTCACTGTTTTACACTGAGATACAGTACTGGTGGGGACAGGTCTGTCACTGTTTTATACTGGGATACAGTACTGGTGGGGACAGGTCTGTCACTGTTTTACACTGAGATACAGGACTGGTGGGGACAGGTCTGTCACTATTTTACACTGGGATACAGCACTGGAGGAGACAGGTCTGTCACTGTTTTATACTGGGATACAGTACTGGTGGGGACAGGTCTGTCACTGTTTTACACTGGGATACAGTACTGGAGGAGACAGGTCTGTCACTGTTTTACACTGAGATACAGTACTGGTGGAGACAGGTCTGTCACTGTTTTACACTGGGATACAGTATTGGTGGGGACAGGTCTGTCACTGTTTTACACTTGGATACAGTACTGGTGGGGACAGGTCTGTCACTGTTTTATACTGGGATACAGTACTGGTGGGGACAGGTCTGTCACTGTTTTACACTGGGATACAGTACTGGTGGGGACAGGTCTGTCACTGTTTTTCACTGAGATACAGTAATGGAGGAGACAGGTCTGTCACTGTTTTATACTGGGATACAGTCCTGGTGGGGACAGGTCTGTCACTGATTTATACTGGGATACAGTCCTGGTGGGGACGGGTCTGTCACTGTTTTATACTGGGATACAGTACTGGTGGAGACAGGTCTGTCACTGTTTTATAGTGGGATACAGTACTGGAGGAGACAGGTCTGTCACTGTTTTATACTGGGATACAGCACTGGAGGAGACAGGTCTGTCACTGTTTTACACTGAGATACAGTACTGGTGGGGACAGGTCTGTCACTGTTTTATACTGGGATACAGTACTGGTGGGGACAGGTCTGTCACTATTTTACACTGGGATACAGCACTGGAGGAGACAGGTCTGTCACTGTTTTATACTGGGATACAGTACTGGTGGGGACAGGTCTGTCACTATTTTACACTGGGATACAGTGCTGGTGGGGACAGGTCTGTCACTGTTTTACACTGAGATACAGTACTGGAGGAGACAGGTCTGTCACTGTTTCATACTGGGATACAGTCCTGGTGGGGACAGGTCTGTCACTGTTTTATACTGGGATACAGTACTGGTGGGGACAGGTCTGTCACTGTTTTACACTGAGATACAGTACTGGTGGAGACAGGTCTGTCACTGTTTTACACTGGGATACAGTATTGGTGGGGACAGGTCTGTCACTGTTTTACACTTGGATACAGTACTGGTGGGGACAGGTCTGTCACTGTTTTATACTGGGATACATGACAGGAGGAGACAGGTCTGTCACTGTTTTACAATGGGATACAGTACTGGTGGGGACAGGTCTGTCACTGTTTTATACTGGGATACAGTACTGGAGGAGACAGGTCTGTCACTGTTTTACACTGGGATACAGTACTGATGGGGACAGGTCTGTCACTGTTTTACACTGGGATACAGTACTGGTGGGGACAGGTCTGTCACTGTTTTACACTGGGATACAGTACTGGTGGGGACAGGTCTGTCACTGTTTTATACTGGGATACAGTCCTGGTGGGGACAGGTCTGTCACTGTTTTATACTGGGATACAGTACTGGTGGGGACAGGTCTGTCACTGTTTTACACTGGGATACAGTACTGGTGGGGACAGGTCTGTCACTGTTTTACACTGGGATACAGTACTGGTGGGGACAGGTCTGTCACTGTTTTACACTGGGATACAGCACTGGAGGAGACAGGTCTGTCACTGTTTTATACTGAGATACATTACTGGAGGAGACAGGTCTGTCACTGTTTTATACTGAGATACATTACTGGAGGAGACAGGTCTGTCACTGTTTTATACTGGGATACAGCACTGGAGGAGACAGGTCTGTCACTGTTTTACACTGAGATACAGTACTGGTGGGGACAGGTCTGTCACTGTTTTATACTGGGATACAGTACTGGTGGGGACAGGTCTGTCACTATTTTACACTGGGATACAGCACTGGAGGAGACAGGTCTGTCACTGTTTCATACTGGGATACAGTCCTGGTGGGGACAGGTCTGTCACTGTTTTATACTGGGATACAGTACTGGTGGGGACAGGTCTGTCACTGTTTTACACTGAGATACAGTACTGGTGGAGACAGGTCTGTCACTGTTTTACACTGGGATACAGTATTGGTGGGGACAGGTCTGTCACTGTTTTACACTTGGATACAGTACTGGTGGGGACAGGTCTGTCACTGTTTTATACTGGGATACATGACAGGAGGAGACAGGTCTGTCACTGTTTTACAATGGGATACAGTACTGGTGGGGACAGGTCTGTCACTGTTTTATACTGGGATACAGTACTGGAGGAGACAGGTCTGTCACTGTTTTACACTGGGATACAGTACTGATGGGGACAGGTCTGTCACTGTTTTACACTGGGATACAGTACTGGTGGGGACAGGTCTGTCACTGTTTTACACTGGGATACAGTACTGGTGGGGACAGGTCTGTCACTGTTTTATACTGGGATACAGTCCTGGTGGGGACAGGTCTGTCACTGTTTTATACTGGGATACAGTACTGGTGGGGACAGGTCTGTCACTGTTTTACACTGGGATACAGTACTGGTGGGGACAGGTCTGTCACTGTTTTACACTGGGATACAGTACTGGTGGGGACAGGTCTGTCACTGTTTTACACTGGGATACAGCACTGGAGGAGACAGGTCTGTCACTGTTTTATACTGAGATACATTACTGGAGGAGACAGGTCTGTCACTGTTTTATACTGAGATACATTACTGGAGGAGACAGGTCTGTCACTGTTTTATACTGGGATACAGCACTGGAGGAGACAGGTCTGTCACTGTTTTACACTGAGATACAGTACTGGTGGGGACAGGTCTGTCACTGTTTTATACTGGGATACAGTACTGGTGGGGACAGGTCTGTCACTATTTTACACTGGGATACAGCACTGGAGGAGACAGGTCTGTCACTGTTTTATACTGGGATACAGTACTGGTGGGGACAGGTCTGTCACTGTTTTACACTGGGATACAGTACTGGTGGGGACAGGTCTGTCACTGTTTTACACTGAGATACAGTACTGGAGGGGACAGGTCTGTCACTGTTTCATACTGGGATACAGTCCTGGTGGGGACAGGTCTGTCACTGTTTTATACTGGGATACAGTACTGGTGGAGACAGGTCTGTCACGGTTTTACACTGGGATACAGTATTGGTGGGGACAGGTCTGTCACTGTTTTACACTTTGATACAGTACTGGTGGGGACAGGTCTGTCACTGTTTTACACTGAGATACAGTACTGGTGGAGACAGGTCTGTCACGGTTTTACACTGGGATACAGTATTGGTGGGGACAGGTCTGTCACTGTTTTACACTTGGATACAGTACTGGTGGGGACAGGTCTGTCACTGTTTTATACTGGGATACATGACAGGAGGAGACAGGTCTGTCACTGTTTTACACTGGGATACAGTACTGGTGGGGACAGGTCTGTCACTGTTTTATACTGGGATACAGTACTGGAGGAGACAGGTCTGTCACTGTTTTACACTGGGATACAGTACTGATGGGGACAGGTCTGTCACTGTTTTACACTGGGATACAGTACTGGTGGGGACAGGTCTGTCACTGTTTTACACTGGGATACAGTACTGGTGGGGACAGGTCTGTCACTGTTTTATACTGGGATACAGTCCTGGTGGGGACAGGTCTGTCACTGTTTTATACTGGGATACAGTACTGGTGGGGACAGGTCTGTCACTGTTTTACACTGGGATACAGTACTGGTGGGGACAGGTCTGTCACTGTTTTACACTGGGATACAGTACTGGTGGGGACAGGTCTGTCACTGTTTTACACTGGGATACAGCACTGGAGGAGACAGGTCTGTCACTGTTTTATACTGAGATACATTACTGGAGGAGACAGGTCTGTCACTGTTTTATACTGAGATACATTACTGGAGGAGACAGGTCTGTCACTGTTTTACACTGGGATACAGTACTGGAGGAGACAGGTCTGTCACTGTTTTACACTGGGATACAGTACTGGAGGAGACAGGTCTGTCACTGTTTTATACTGAGATACATTACTGGAGGAGACAGGTCTGTCACTGTTTTATACTGAGATACATTACTGGAGGAGACAGGTCTGTCACTGTTTTATACTGAGATACATTACTGGAGGAGACAGGTCTGTCACTGTTTTATACTGAGATACATTACTGGAGGAGACAGGTCTGTCACTATTTTAGACTGGGATACAGTACTGGTGGAGACAGGTCTGTCACTGTTTTACACTGGGATACAGCACTGGAGGAGACAGGTCTGTCACTGTTTTAGACTGGGATACAGTACTGGTGGGGACAGGTCTGTCACTGTTTTACACTGGGATACAGTACTGGTGGAGACAGGTCTGTCACTGTTTTACACTGGGATACAGCACTGGAGGAGACAGGTCTGTCACTGTTTTACACTGGGATACAGTACTGGTGGGGACAGGTCTGTCACTGTTTTACACTGGGATACAGTACTGGTGGGGACAGGTCTGTCACTGTTTTACACTGAGATACAGTACTGGAGGAGACAGGTCTGTCACTGTTTTACACTGGGATACAGTACTGGAGGAGACAGGTCTGTCAATGTTTTACACTGAGATACAGTACTGGAGGAGACAGGTCTGTCACTGTTTTATACTGGGATACAGTACTGGTGGGGACAGGTCTGTCACTGTTTTACACTGGGATACAGTACTGGTGGGGACAGGTCTGTCACTGTTTTACAATGAGATACAGTACTGGAGGAGACAGGTCTGTCACTCTTTTACACTGGGATACAGTACTGGTGGGGACTGGTCTGTCACTGTTTTATACTGGGATACAGTACTGGTGGGGACAGGTCTGTCACTGTTTTATACTGGGATACAGTACTGGTGGGGACAGGTCTGTCACTGTTTTATACTGGGATACAGTACTGGTGGGGACAGGACTGTCACTGTTTTACACTGGGATACAGTACTGGTGGGGACAGGTCTGTCACTGTTTTTCACTGAGATACAGTACTGGAGGAGACAGGTCTGTCACTGTTTTATACCGGGATACAGTCCTGGTGGGGACAGGTCTGTCACTGATTTATACTGGGATACAGTCCTGGAGGAGACAGGTCTGTCACTGTTTTACACTGAGATACAGTACTGGTGGGCACAGGTCTGTCACTGTTTTACACTGAGATACAGTACTGGAGGAGACAGGTCTGACACTGTTTTATACTCGGATACAGTACAGGAGGAGACCGGTCTGTCACTGTTTTATACTGAGATACATTACTGGAGGAGACAGGTCTGTCACTGTTTTATACTGAGATATATTACTGGAGGAGACAGGTCTGTCACTGTTTTACACTGGGATACAGTACTGGAGGAGACAGGTCTGTCACTGTTTTACACTGGGATACAGTCCTGGAGGAGACAGGTCTGTCACTGTTTTATACTGAGATACATTACTGGAGGAGACAGGTCTGTCACTGTTTTATACTGAGATACATTACTGGAGGAGACAGGTCTGTCACTGTTTTTGACTGGGATACAGTACTGGTGGAGACAGGTCTGTCACTGTTTTACACTGGGATACAGCACTGGAGGAGACAGGTCTGTCACTGTTTTAGACTGGGATACAGTACTGGTGGGGACAGGTCTGTCACTGTTTTACACTGGGATACAGTACTGGTGGAGACAGGTCTGTCACTGTTTTACACTGGGATACAGCACTGGAGGAGACAGGTCTGTCACTGTTTTACACTGGGATACAGTACTGGTGGGGACAGGTCTGTCACTGTTTTACACTGGGATACAGTACTGGTGGGGACAGGTCTGTCACTGTTTTACACTGAGATACAGTACTGGAGGAGACAGGTCTGTCACTGTTTTACACTGAGATACAGTACTGGAGGAGACAGGTCTGTCACTGTTTTATACTGGGATACAGTACTGGTGGGGACAGGTCTGTCACTATTTTACACTGGGATACAGTACTGGTGGGGACAGGTCTGTCACTGTTTTACACTGAGATACAGTACTGGAGGAGACAGGTCTGTCACTGTTTTACACTGGGATACAGTACTGGTGGGGACTGGTCTGTCACTGTTTTATACTGGGATACAGTACTGGTGGGGACAGGTCTGTCACTGTTTTATACTGGGATACAGTACTGGTGGGGACAGGTCTGTCACTGTTTTACACTGAGATACAGTACTGGAGGAGACAGGTCTGTCACTGTTTTACACTGGGATACAGTACTGGATGAGACAGGTCTGTCACTTTTTTATACTGAGATACAGTACTGGTGGAGACAGGTCTGTCACTGTTTTATACTGGGATACAGTACTGGTGGGGACAGGTCTGTCACTGTTTTATACTGGGATACAGTACTGGAAGAGACAGGTCTGTCACTGTTTTACACTGAGATACAGTACTGGTGGGCACAGGTCTGTCACTGTTTTACACTGAGATACAGTACTGGAGGAGACAGGTCTGACACTGTTTTATACTGGGACACAGTACAGGAGGAGACAGGTCTGTCACTGTTTTATACTGAGATACATTACTGGAGGAGACAGGACTGTCACTGTTTTATACTGAGATATATTACTGGAGGAGACAGGTCTGTCACTGTTTTACACTGGGATACAGTACTGGAGGAGACAGGTCTGTCACTGTTTTACACTGGGATACAGTCCTGGAGGAGACAGGTCTGTCACTGTTTTATACTGGGATACAGTACTGGTGGAGACAGGTCTGTCACTGTTTTATACTGGGATACAGTACTGGTGGAGACAGGTCTGTCACTGTTTTATAGTGGGATACAGTACTGGAGGAGACAGGTCTGTCACTGTTTTATAGTGGGATACAGTACTGGAGGAGACAGGTCTGTCACTGTTTTACACTGAGATACAGTACTGGTGGGGACAGGTCTGTCACTATTTTACACTGGGATACAGCACTGGAGGAGACAGGTCTGTCACTGTTTTACACTGAGATACAGTACTGGTGGGGACAGGTCTGTCACTGTTTTATACTGGGATACAGTACTGGTGGGGACAGGTCTGTCACTATTTTACACTGGGATACAGCACTGGAGGAGACAGGTCTGTCACTGTTTTATACTGGGATACAGTACTGGTGGGGACAGGTCTGTCACTGTTTTACACTGGGATACAGTACTGGTGGGGACAGGTCTGTCACTGTTTTACACTGAGATACAGTACTGGAGGAGACAGGTCTGTCACTGTTTCATACTGGGATACAGTCCTGGTGGGGACAGGTCTGTCACTGTTTTATACTGGGATACAGTACTGGTGGGGACAGGTCTGTCACTGTTTTATACTGGGATACAGTACTGGTGGAGATAGGTCTGTCACTGTTTTATAGTGGGATACAGTACTGGAGGAGACAGGTCTGTCACTGTTTTAGACTGGGATACAGCACTGGAGGAGACCGGTCTGTCACTGTTTTACACTGAGATACAGTACTGGTGGGGACAGGTCTGTCACTGTTTTATACTGGGATACAATACTGGTGGGGACAGGTCTGTCACTGTTTTACACTGAGATACAGTACTGGTGGGGACAGGTCTGTCACTATTTTACACTGGGAAACAGCACTGGAGGAGACAGGTCTGTCACTGTTTTATACTGGGATACAGTACTGGAGGAGACAGGTCTGTCACTGCTTTACACTGGGATACAGTACTGGTGGGGACAGGTCTGTCACTGTTTTACACTGGGATACAGTACTGGTGGGGACAGGTCTGTCACTGTTTTACACTGAGATACAGTACTGGAGGAGACAGGTCTGTCACTGTTTTACACTGGGATACAGTACTGGAGGAGACAGGTCTGTCACTGTTATACACTGAGATACAGTACTGGAGGAGACAGATCTGTCACTGTTTTATACTGGGATACAGTACTGGTGGGGACAGGTCTGTCACTGTTTTACACTGGGATACAGTACTGGTGGGGACAGGTCTGTCACTGTTTTACACTGAGAGACAGTACTGGAGGAGACAGGTCTGTCACTCTTTTACACTGGGATACAGTACTGGTGGGGACTGGTCTGTCACTGTTTTATACTGGGATACAGTACTGGTGGGGCAGGTCTGTCACTGTTTTATACTGGGATACAGTACTGGTGGGGCCAGGTCTGTCACTGTTTTATACTGGGATACAGTACTGGTGGAGATAGGTCTGTCACTGTTTGATAGTGGGATACAGTACTGGAGGAGACAGGTCTGTCACTGTTTTAGACTGGGATACAGCACTGGAGGAGACCGGTCTGTCACTGTTTTACACTGAGATACAGTACTGGTGGGGACAGGTCTGTCACTGTTTTATACTGGGATACAGGACTGGTGGGGACAGGTCTGTCACTGTTTTACACTGAGATACAGTACTGGTGGGGACAGGTCTGTCACTATTTTACACTGGGATACAGCACTGGAGGAGACAGGTCTGTCACTGTTTTATACTGGGATACAGTACTGGTGGGGACAGGTCTGTCACTGTTTTACACTGGGATACAGTACTGGTGGGGACAGGTCTATCACTGTTTTACACTGAGATACAGTACTGGAGGAGACAGGTCTGTCACTGTTTTATACTGGGATACAGTGCTGGTGGGGACAGGTCTGTCACTGTTTTATACTGGGATACAGTACTGGTGGGGACAGGTCTGTCACTGTTTTACACTGGGATACAGTACTGGTGGGGACGGGTCTGTCACTGTTTTATACTGGGATACAGTACTGGTGGAGACAGGTCTGTCACTGTTTTATAGTGGGATACAGTACTGGAGGAGACAGGTCTGTCACTGTTTTATACTGGGATACAGCACTGGAGGAGACAGGTCTGTCACTGTTTTACACTGAGATACAGTACTGGTGGGGACAGGTCTGTCACTGTTTTATACTGGGATACAGTACTGGTGGGGACAGGTCTGTCACTGTTTTACACCGGGATACAGCACTGGAGGAGACAGGTCTGTCACTGTTTTATACTGGGATACAGTACTGGTGGGGACAGGTCTGTCACTGTTTTATACTGGGATACAGTACTGGTGGGGACAGGTCTGTCACTATTTTACACTGGGATACAGCACTGGAGGAGACAGGTCTGTCACTGTTTTATACTGGGATACAGTACTGGTGGGGACAGGTCTGTCACTGTTTTACACTGGGATACAGTACTGGTGGGGACAGGTCTGTCACTGTTTTACACTGAGATACAGTACTGGAGGAGACAGGTCTGTCACTGTTTCATACTGGGATACAGTCCTGGTGGGGACAGGTCTGTCACTGTTTTATACTGGGATACAGTACTGGTGGGGACAGGTCTGTCACTGTTTTATACTGGGATACAGTACTGGTGGAGATAGGTCTGTCACTGTTTTATAGTGGGATACAGTACTGGAGGAGACAGGTCTGTCACTGTTTTAGACTGGGATACAGCACTGGAGGAGACCGGTCTGTCACTGTTTTACACTGAGATACAGTACTGGTGGGGACAGGTCTGTCACTGTTTTATACTGGGATACAATACTGGTGGGGACAGGTCTGTCACTGTTTTACACTGAGATACAGTACTGGTGGGGACAGGTCTGTCACTATTTTACACTGGGAAACAGCACTGGAGGAGACAGGTCTGTCACTGTTTTATACTGGGATACAGTACTGGAGGAGACAGGTCTGTCACTGCTTTACACTGGGATACAGTACTGGTGGGGACACGTCTGTCACTGTTTTACACTGGGATACAGTACTGGTGGGGACAGGTCTGTCACTGTTTTACACTGAGATACAGTACTGGAGGAGACAGGTCTGTCACTGTTTTACACTGGGATACAGTACTGGAGGAGACAGGTCTGTCACTGTTATACACTGAGATACAGTACTGGAGGAGACAGATCTGTCACTGTTTTATACTGGGATACAGTACTGGTGGGGACAGGTCTGTCACTGTTTTACACTGGGATACAGTACTGGTGGGGACAGGTCTGTCACTGTTTTACACTGAGATACAGTACTGGAGGAGACAGGTCTGTCACTCTTTTACACTGGGATACAGTACTGGTGGGGACTGGTCTGTCACTGTTTTATACTGGGATACAGTACTGGTGGGGCAGGTCTGTCACTGTTTTATACTGGGATACAGTACTGGTGGGGACAGGTCTGTCACTGTTTTATACTGGGATACAGTACTGGTGGAGATAGGTCTGTCACTGTTTGATAGTGGGATACAGTACTGGAGGAGACAGGTCTGTCACTGTTTTAGACTGGGATACAGCACTGGAGGAGACCGGTCTGTCACTGTTTTACACTGAGATACAGTACTGGTGGGGACAGGTCTGTCACTGTTTTATACTGGGATACAGTACTGGTGGGGACAGGTCTGTCACTGTTTTACACTGAGATACAGTACTGGTGGGGACAGGTCTGTCACTATTTTACACTGGGATACAGCACTGGAGGAGACAGGTCTGTCACTGTTTTATACTGGGATACAGTCCTGGTGGGGACAGGTCTGTCACTGTTTTACACTGGGATACAGTACTGGTGGGGACAGGTCTATCACTGTTTTACACTGAGATACAGTACTGGAGGAGACAGGTCTGTCACTGTTTTATACTGGGATACAGTCCTGGTGGGGACAGGTCTGTCACTGTTTTATACTGGGATACAGTACTGGTGGGGACAGGTCTGTCACTGTTTTACACTGGGATACAGTACTGGTGGGGACGGGTCTGTCACTGTTTTATACTGGGATACAGTACTGGTGGAGACAGGTCTGTCACTGTTTTATAGTGGGATACAGTACTGGAGGAGACAGGTCTGTCACTGTTTTATACTGGGATACAGCACTGGAGGAGACAGGTCTGTCACTGTTTTACACTGAGATACAGTACTGGTGGGGACAGGTCTGTCACTGTTTTATACTGGGATACAGTACTGGTGGGGACAGGTCTGTCACTGTTTTACACTGGGATACAGTACTGGTGGGGACAGGTCTGTCACTGTTTTACACTGAGATACAGTACTGGAGGAGACAGGTCTGTCACTGTTTTACACTGGGATACAGCACTGGAGGAGACAGGTCTGTCACTGTTTTATACTGGGATACAGTACTGGTGGGGACAGGTCTGTCACTGTTTTATACTGGGATACAGTACTGGTGGGGACAGGTCTGTCACTGTTTTACACTGAGATACAGTACTGGAGGAGACAGGTCTGTCACTGTTTTATACTGGGATACAGTCCTGGTGGGGACAGGTCTGTCACTGTTTTATACTGGGATACAGTACTGGTGGGGACAGGTCTGTCACTGTTTTACACTGGGATACAGTACTGGAGGAGACAGGTCTGTCACTGTTTTACACTGAGATACAGTACTGGAGGAGACAGGTCTGTCACTGTTTTACACTGAGATACAGTACTGGTGGAGACAGGTCTGTCACTGTTTTACACTGGGATACAGTACTGGAGGAGACAGGTCTGTCACTGTTTTATACTGAGATACAGTTCTGGTGGAGACAGGTCTGTCACTGTTTTACACTGAGATACAGTACTGGTGGAGACAGGTCTGTCACTGTTTTACACTGAGATACAGTACTGGTGGAGACAGGTCTGTCACTGTTTTACACTGGGATACAGTCCTGGAGGCAACAGGTCTGTCACTGTTTTATACTGAGATACAGTACTGGTGGGGACAGGTCTGTCACTGTTTTACACTGAGATACAGTACTGGTGGGGACAGGTCTGTCACTATTTTACACTGGGATACAGTACTGGTGGGGACAGGTCTGTCACTGTTTTACACTGGGATACAGTACTGGTGGGGACAGGTCTGTCACTGTTTTACACTGAGACACAGTACAGGTGGGGACAGGTCTGTCACTTTTTTATACTGGGATACAGTCCTGGTGGGGACAGGTCTGTCACTGTTTTATACAGGGATACAGTACTGGTGGGGACAGGTCTGTCACTGTTTTGTACTGGGATACAGTACTGGAGGAGACAGGTCTGTCACTGTTTTACACTGAGATACAGTACTGGAGGAGACAGGTCTGTCACTGTTTTACACTGAGATACAGTACTGGTGGAGACAGGTCTGTCACTGTTTTACACTGAGATACAGTACTGGAGGAGACAGGTCTGTCACTGTTTTACACTGGGATACAGTACTGGTGGGGACAGGTCTGCCACTGTTTTACACTGGGATGCAGTACTGGTGGGGACAGGTCTGTCACTGTTTTACACTGAGATACAGTACTGGTGGGGACAGGTCTGTCACTGTTTTATACTGGGATACAGTCCTGGTGGGGACAGGTCTGTCACTGTTTTATACTGGGATACAGTACTGGTGGGGACAGGTCTGTCACTGTTTTATACTGGGATACAGTACTGGAGGAGACAGGTCTGTCACTGTTTTATACTGGGATACAGTACTGGAGGAGACAGGTCTATCACTGTTTTACACTGAGATACAGTACTGGAGGAGACAGGTCTGTCACTGTTTTACACTGAGATACAGTACTGGTGGAGACAGGTCTGTCACTGTTTTACACTGGGATACAGTACTGGAGGAGACAGGTCTGTCACTGTTTTACACTGGGATACAGTACTGGTGGGGACAGGTCTGTCACTGTTTTACACTGGGATACAGTACTGGTGGGGACAGGTCTGTCACTGTTTTACACTGGGATACAGTCCAGGTGGGGACAGATCTGTCACTGTTTTATACTGGGATACAGTCCTGGTGGGGACAGGTCTGTCACTGTTTTATACTGGGATACAGTACTGGTGGGGACAGGTCTGTCACTGTTTTATACTGGGATACAGCACTGGAGGAGACAGGTCTGTCACTGTTTTACACTGGGATACAGTACTGGTGGAGACAGGTCTGTCACTGTTTTATACTGGGATACAGTACTGGTGGGGACAGGTCTGTCACTGTTTTACACTTGGATACAGTACTGGTGGGGACAGGTCTGTCACTGTTTTGCACTTGGATACAGTATTGGTGGGGACAGGTCTGTCACTGTTTTACACTTGGATACAGTACTGGTGGGGACAGGTCTGTCACTGTTTTATACTGGGATACATTACTGGAGGAGACAGGTCTGTCACTGTTTTACACTGGGATACAGTACTGGTGGGGACAGGTCTGTCACTGTTTTCTACTGGGATACAGTACTGGAGGAGACAGGTCTGTCACTGTTTTACACTGGGATACAGTACTGGTGGGGACAGGTCTGTCACTGTTTTACACTGGGATACAGTACTGGTGGGGACAGGTCTGTCACTATTTTACACTGGGATACAGTACTGGTGGGGACAGGTCTGTCACTGTTTTACACTGGGATACAGTACTGGTGGGGACAGGTCTGTCACTGTTTTACACTGAGACACAGTACAGGTGGGGACAGGTCTGTCACTTTTTTATACTGGGATACAGTCCTGGTGGGGACAGGTCTGTCACTGTTTTATACAGGGATACAGTACTGGTGGGGACAGGTCTGTCACTGTTTTGTACTGGGATACAGTACTGGAGGAGACAGGTCTGTCACTGTTTTACACTGAGATACAGTACTGGAGGAGACAGGTCTGTCACTGTTTTACACTGAGATACAGTACTGGTGGAGACAGGTCTGTCACTGTTTTACACTGAGATACAGTACTGGAGGAGACAGGTCTGTCACTGTTTTACACTGGGATACAGTACTGGTGGGGACAGGTCTGCCACTGTTTTACACTGGGATGCAGTACTGGTGGGGACAGGTCTGTCACTGTTTTACACTGAGATACAGTACTGGTGGGGACAGGTCTGTCACTGTTTTATACTGGGATACAGTCCTGGTGGGGACAGGTCTGTCACTGTTTTATACTGGGATACAGTACTGGTGGGGACAGGTCTGTCACTGTTTTATACTGGGATACAGTACTGGAGGAGACAGGTCTGTCACTGTTTTATACTGGGATACAGTACTGGAGGAGACAGGTCTATCACTGTTTTACACTGAGATACAGTACTGGAGGAGACAGGTCTGTCACTGTTTTACACTGAGATACAGTACTGGTGGAGACAGGTCTGTCACTGTTTTACACTGGGATACAGTACTGGAGGAGACAGGTCTGTCACTGTTTTACACTGGGATACAGTACTGGTGGGGACAGGTCTGTCACTGTTTTACACTGGGATACAGTACTGGTGGGGACAGGTCTGTCACTGTTTTACACTGGGATACAGTCCAGGTGGGGACAGGTCTGTCACTGTTTTATACTGGGATACAGTCCTGGTGGGGACAGGTCTGTCACTGTTTTATACTGGGATACAGTACTGGTGGGGACAGGTCTGTCACTGTTTTATACTGGGATACAGCACTGGAGGAGACAGGTCTGTCACTGTTTTACACTGGGATACAGTACTGGTGGAGACAGGTCTGTCACTGTTTTATACTGGGATACAGTACTGGTGGGGACAGGTCTGTCACTGTTTTACACTTGGATACAGTACTGGTGGGGACAGGTCTGTCACTGTTTTGCACTTGGATACAGTATTGGTGGGGACAGGTCTGTCACTGTTTTACACTTGGATACAGTACTGGTGGGGACAGGTCTGTCACTGTTTTATACTGGGATACATTACTGGAGGAGACAGGTCTGTCACTGTTTTACACTGGGATACAGTACTGGTGGGGACAGGTCTGTCACTGTTTTCTACTGGGATACAGTACTGGAGGAGACAGGTCTGTCACTGTTTTACACTGGGATACAGTACTGGTGGGGACAGGTCTGTCACTGTTTTACACTGGGATACAGTACTGGTGGGGACAGGTCTGTCACTATTTTACACTGGGATACAGGACTGGTGGGGACAGGTCTGTCACTGTTTTATACTGGGATACAGTCCTGGTGGGGACAGGTCTGTCACTGTTTTATACTGGGATACAGTACTGGTGGGGACAGGTCTGTCACTGTTTTACACTGGGATACAGTACTGGTGGGGACAGGTCTGTCACTGTTTTCCACTGGGATACAGTACTGGTGGGGACAGGTCTGTCACTGTTTTATACTGGGATACAGTACTGGAGGAGACAGGTCTGTCACTGTTTTATACTGGGATACAGTACTGGTGGAGACAGGTCTGTCACTGTTTTATACTGGGATAAGGTACTGGTGGAGACAGGTCTGTCACTGTTTTATACTGGGATACAGTACTGGTGGGGACAGGTCTGTCACTGTTTTACACTTGGATACAGTACTGGTGGGGACAGGTCTGTCACTGTTTTACACTTGGATACAGTATTGGTGGGGACAGGTCTGTCACTGTTTTACACTTGGATACAGTACTGGTGGGGACAGGTCTGTCACTGTTTTACACTGGGATACAGCACTGGAGGAGACAGGTCTGTCACTGTTTTACACTGGGATACAGTACTGGTGGAGACAGGTCTGTCACTGTTTTATACTGGGATACAGTACTGGTGGGGACAGGTCTGTCACTGTTTTACACTTGGATACAGTACTGGTGGGGACAGGTCTGTCACTGTTTTGCACTTGGATACAGTATTGGTGGGGACAGGTCTGTCACTGTTTTACACTTGGATACAGTACTGGTGGGGACAGGTCTGTCACTGTTTTATACTGGGATACATTACTGGAGGAGACAGGTCTGTCACTGTTTTACACTGGGATACAGTACTGGTGGGGACAGGTCTGTCACTGTTTTCTACTGGGATACAGTACTGGAGGAGACAGGTCTGTCACTGTTTTACACTGGGATACAGTACTGGTGGGGACAGGTCTGTCACTGTTTTACACTGGGATACAGTACTGGTGGGGACAGGTCTGTCACTATTTTACACTGGGATACAGTACTGGTGGGGACAGGTCTGTCACTGTTTTACACTGGGATACAGTACTGGTGGGGACAGGTCTGTCACTGTTTTACACTGAGACACAGTACAGGTGGGGACAGGTCTGTCACTTTTTTATACTGGGATACAGTCCTGGTGGGGACAGGTCTGTCACTGTTTTATACAGGGATACAGTACTGGTGGGGACAGGTCTGTCACTGTTTTGTACTGGGATACAGTACTGGAGGAGACAGGTCTGTCACTGTTTTACACTGAGATACAGTACTGGAGGAGACAGGTCTGTCACTGTTTTACACTGAGATACAGTACTGGTGGAGACAGGTCTGTCACTGTTTTACACTGAGATACAGTACTGGAGGAGACAGGTCTGTCACTGTTTTACACTGGGATACAGTACTGGTGGGGACAGGTCTGCCACTGTTTTACACTGGGATGCAGTACTGGTGGGGACAGGTCTGTCACTGTTTTACACTGAGATACAGTACTGGTGGGGACAGGTCTGTCACTGTTTTATACTGGGATACAGTCCTGGTGGGGACAGGTCTGTCACTGTTTTATACTGGGATACAGTACTGGTGGGGACAGGTCTGTCACTGTTTTATACTGGGATACAGTACTGGAGGAGACAGGTCTGTCACTGTTTTATACTGGGATACAGTACTGGAGGAGACAGGTCTATCACTGTTTTACACTGAGATACAGTACTGGAGGAGACAGGTCTGTCACTGTTTTACACTGAGATACAGTACTGGTGGAGACAGGTCTGTCACTGTTTTACACTGGGATACAGTACTGGAGGAGACAGGTCTGTCACTGTTTTACACTGGGATACAGTACTGGTGGGGACAGGTCTGTCACTGTTTTACACTGGGATACAGTACTGGTGGGGACAGGTCTGTCACTGTTTTACACTGGGATACAGTCCAGGTGGGGACAGGTCTGTCACTGTTTTATACTGGGATACAGTCCTGGTGGGGACAGGTCTGTCACTGTTTTATACTGGGATACAGTACTGGTGGGGACAGGTCTGTCACTGTTTTATACTGGGATACAGCACTGGAGGAGACAGGTCTGTCACTGTTTTACACTGGGATACAGTACTGGTGGAGACAGGTCTGTCACTGTTTTATACTGGGATACAGTACTGGTGGGGACAGGTCTGTCACTGTTTTACACTTGGATACAGTACTGGTGGGGACAGGTCTGTCACTGTTTTGCACTTGGATACAGTATTGGTGGGGACAGGTCTGTCACTGTTTTACACTTGGATACAGTACTGGTGGGGACAGGTCTGTCACTGTTTTATACTGGGATACATTACTGGAGGAGACAGGTCTGTCACTGTTTTACACTGGGATACAGTACTGGTGGGGACAGGTCTGTCACTGTTTTCTACTGGGATACAGTACTGGAGGAGACAGGTCTGTCACTGTTTTACACTGGGATACAGTACTGGTGGGGACAGGTCTGTCACTGTTTTACACTGGGATACAGTACTGGTGGGGACAGGTCTGTCACTATTTTACACTGGGATACAGGACTGGTGGGGACAGGTCTGTCACTGTTTTATACTGGGATACAGTCCTGGTGGGGACAGGTCTGTCACTGTTTTATACTGGGATACAGTACTGGTGGGGACAGGTCTGTCACTGTTTTACACTGGGATACAGTACTGGTGGGGACAGGTCTGTCACTGTTTTCCACTGGGATACAGTACTGGTGGGGACAGGTCTGTCACTGTTTTATACTGGGATACAGTACTGGAGGAGACAGGTCTGTCACTGTTTTATACTGGGATACAGTACTGGTGGAGACAGGTCTGTCACTGTTTTATACTGGGATAAGGTACTGGTGGAGACAGGTCTGTCACTGTTTTATACTGGGATACAGTACTGGTGGGGACAGGTCTGTCACTGTTTTACACTTGGATACAGTACTGGTGGGGACAGGTCTGTCACTGTTTTACACTTGGATACAGTATTGGTGGGGACAGGTCTGTCACTGTTTTACACTTGGATACAGTACTGGTGGGGACAGGTCTGTCACTGTTTTACACTGGGATACAGTACTGGTGGGGACAGGTCTGTCACTGTTTTACACTGGGATACAGTACTGGAGGAGACAGGTCTGTCACTGTTTTACACTGGGATACAGTACTGGAGGAGACAGGTCTGTCACTGTTTTACACTGGGAGACAGTACTGGAGGAGACAGGTCTGTCACTGTTTTACACTGAGATACAGTACTGGAGGAGACAGGTCTGTCACTGTTTTACACTGAGATACAGTACTGGTGGGGACAGGTCTGTCACTGTTTTACACTGGGATACAGTACTGGTGGGGACAGGTCTGTCACTGTTTTACACTGAGATACAGTACTGGAGGAGACAGGTCTGACACTCTTTTACACTGGGATACAGTACTGGTGGGGACTGGTCTGTCACTGTTTTATACTGGGATACAGTACTGGTGGGGACAGGTCTGTCACTGTTTTATACTGGGATACAGTACTGGTGGGGACAGGTCTGTCACTGTTTTATAGTGGGATACAGTCCTGGTGGAGATAGGTCTGTCACTGTTTTATACTGGGATACAGTACTGGTGGGGACAGGTCTGTCACTGTTTTATACTGGGATACAGTACTGGTGGGGACAGGTCTGTCACTGTTTTATAGTGGGATACAGTACTGGAGGAGACAGGTCTGTCACTGTTTTAGACTGGGATACAGCACTGGAGGAGACCGGTCTGTCACTGTTTTACACTGAGATACAGTACTGGTGGGGACAGGTCTGTCACTGTTTTACACTGGGATACAGCACTGGAGGAGACAGGTCTGTCACTGTTTTAGACTGGGATACAGTACTGGTGGGGACAGGTCTGTCACTGTTTTACACTGGGATACAGTACTGGTGGGGACAGGTCTGTCACTGTTTTCCACTGGGATACAGTACTGGTGGGGACAGGTCTGTCACTGTTTTATACTGGGATACAGTACTGGAGGAGACAGGTCTGTCACTGTTTTATACTGGGATACAGTACTGGTGGAGACAGGTCTGTCACTGTTTTATACTGGGATAAGGTACTGGTGGAGACAGGTCTGTCACTGTTTTATACTGGGATACAGTACTGGTGGGGACAGGTCTGTCACTGTTTTACACTTGGATACAGTACTGGTGGGGACAGGTCTGTCACTGTTTTACACTTGGATACAGTATTGGTGGGGACAGGTCTGTCACTGTTTTACACTTGGATACAGTACTGGTGGGGACAGGTCTGTCACTGTTTTACACTGGGATACAGTACTGGTGGGGACAGGTCTGTCACTGTTTTACACTGGGATACAGTACTGGAGGAGACAGGTCTGTCACTGTTTTACACTGGGATACAGTACTGGAGGAGACAGGTCTGTCACTGTTTTACACTGGGATACAGTACTGGAGGAGACAGGTCTGTCACTGTTTTACACTGAGATACAGTACTGGAGGAAACAGGTCTGTCACTGTTTTATACTGGGATACAGTACTGGTGGGGACAGGTCTGTCACTGTTTTACACTGGGATACAGTACTGGTGGGGACAGGTCTGTCACTGTTTTACACTGAGATACAGTACTGGAGGAGACAGGTCTGACACTCTTTTACACTGGGATACAGTACTGGTGGGGACAGGTCTGTCACTGTTTTATACTGGGATACAGTACTGGTGGGGACAGGTCTGTCACTGTTTTATACTGGGATACAGTACTGGTGGGGACAGGTCTGTCACTGTTTTATAGTGGGATACAGTACTGGTGGAGATAGGTCTGTCACTGTTTTATAGTGGGATACAGTACTGGAGGAGACAGGTCTGTCACTGTTTTAGACTGGGATACAGCACTGGAGGAGACCGGTCTGTCACTGTTTTACACTGAGATACAGTACTGGTGGGGACAGGTCTGTCACTGTTTTACACTGGGATACAGCACTGGAGGAGACAGGTCTGTCACTGTTTTAGACTGGGATACAGTACTGGTGGGGACAGGTCTGTCACTGTTTTACACTGGGATACAGTACTGGTGGGGACAGGTCTGTCACTGTTTTACACTGGGATACAGTACTGGTGGGGACAGGTCTGTCACTGTTTTACACTGAGATACAGTACTGGAGGAGACAGGTCTGACACTCTTTTACACTGGGATACAGTACTGGTGGGGACTGGTCTGTCACTGTTTTATACTGGGATACAGTACTGGTGGGGACAGGTCTGTCACTGTTTTATACTGGGATACAGTACTGGTGGGGACAGGTCTGTCACTGTTTTATAGTGGGATACAGTACTGGTGGAGATAGGTCTGTCACTGTTTTATACTGGGATACAGTACTGGTGGGGACAGGTCTGTCACTGTTTTATAGTGGGATACAGTACTGGAGGAGATAGGTCTGTCACTGTTTTATACTGGGATACAGTACTGGTGGGGACAGGTCTGTCACTGTTTTATAGTGGGATACAGTACTGGTGGAGATAGGTCTGTCACTGTTTTATACTGGGATACAGTACTGGTGGGGACAGGTCTGTCACTGTTTTACACTGGGATACAGTACTGGTGGGGACAGGTCTGTCACTGTTTTACACTGGGATACAGTACTGGTGGGGACAGGTCTGTCACTGTTTTACACTGGGATACAGCACTGGAGGAGACAGGTCTGTCACTGTTTTAGACTGGGATACAGTACTGGTGGGGACAGGTCTGTCACTGTTTTATAGTGGGATACAGTACTGGAGGAGATAGGTCTGTCACTGTTTTATACTGGGATACAGTACTGGTGGGGACAGGTCTGTCACTGTTTTATAGTGGGATACAGTACTGGTGGAGATAGGTCTGTCACTGTTTTATACTGGGATACAGTACTGGTGGGGACAGGTCTGTCACTGTTTTATACTGGGATACAGTACTGGAGGAGACCGGTCTGTCACTGTTTTACACTGAGATACAGTACTGGTGGGGACAGGTCTGTCACTGTTTTACACTGGGATACAGCACTGGAGGAGACAGGTCTGTCACTGTTTTAGACTGGGATACAGTACTGGTGGGGACAGGTCTGTCACTGTTTTACACTGGGATACAGTACTGGTGGGGACAGGTCTGTCACTGTTTTACACTGGGATACAGTACTGGTGGGGACAGGTCTGTCACTGTTTTCCACTGGGATACAGTACTGGTGGGGACAGGTCTGTCACTGTTTTATACTGGGATACAGTACTGGAGGAGACAGGTCTGTCACTGTTTTATACTGGGATACAGTACTGGTGGAGACAGGTCTGTCACTGTTTTATACTGGGATAAGGTACTGGTGGAGACAGGTCTGTCACTGTTTTATACTGGGATACAGTACTGGTGGGGACAGGTCTGTCACTGTTTTACACTTGGATACAGTACTGGTGGGGACAGGTCTGTCACTGTTTTACACTTGGATACAGTATTGGTGGGGACAGGTCTGTCACTGTTTTACACTTGGATACAGTACTGGTGGGGACAGGTCTGTCACTGTTTTACACTGGGATACAGTACTGGTGGGGACAGGTCTGTCACTGTTTTACACTGGGATACAGTACTGGAGGAGACAGGTCTGTCACTGTTTTACACTGGGATACAGTACTGGAGGAGACAGGTCTGTCACTGTTTTACACTGGGATACAGTACTGGAGGAGACAGGTCTGTCACTGTTTTACACTGAGATACAGTACTGGAGGAGACAGGTCTGTCACTGTTTTATACTGGGATACAGTACTGGTGGGGACAGGTCTGTCACTGTTTTACACTGGGATACAGTACTGGTGGGGACAGGTCTGTCACTGTTTTACACTGAGATACAGTACTGGAGGAGACAGGTCTGACACTCTTTTACACTGGGATACAGTACTGGTGGGGACAGGTCTGTCACTGTTTTATACTGGGATACAGTACTGGTGGGGACAGGTCTGTCACTGTTTTATACTGGGATACAGTACTGGTGGGGACAGGTCTGTCACTGTTTTATAGTGGGATACAGTACTGGTGGAGATAGGTCTGTCACTGTTTTATAGTGGGATACAGTACTGGAGGAGACAGGTCTGTCACTGTTTTAGACTGGGATACAGCACTGGAGGAGACCGGTCTGTCACTGTTTTACACTGAGATACAGTACTGGTGGGGACAGGTCTGTCACTGTTTTACACTGGGATACAGCACTGGAGGAGACAGGTCTGTCACTGTTTTAGACTGGGATACAGTACTGGTGGGGACAGGTCTGTCACTGTTTTACACTGAGATACAGTACTGGAGGAGACAGGTCTGTCACTGTTTTATACTGGGATACAGTCCTGGTGGGGACAGGTCTGTCACTGTTTTATACTGGGATACAGTACTGGTGGGGACAGGTCTGTCACTGTTTTACACTGGGATACAGTACTGGTGGGGACGGGTCTGTCACTGTTTTATACTGGGATACAGTACTGGAGGAGACAGGTCTGTCACTGTTTTATACTGGGATACAGCACTGGAGGAGACAGGTCTGTCACTGTTTTACACTGAGATACAGTACTGGTGGGGACTGGTCTGTCACTGTTTTACACTGGGATACAGTACTGGTGGGGACAGGTCTGTCACTGTTTTATACTGGGATACAGTACTGGTGGGGACAGGTCTGTCACTGTTTTATAGTGGGATACAGTAGTGGTGGAGATAGGTCTGTCACTGTTTTATACTGGGATACAGTACTGGTGGGGACAGGTCTGTCACTGTTTTATAGTGGGATACAGTACTGGAGGAGATAGGTCTGTCACTGTTTTATACTGGGATACAGTACTGGTGGGGACAGGTCTGTCACTGTTTTATAGTGGGATACAGTACTGGTGGAGATAGGTCTGTCACTGTTTTATACTGGGATACAGTACTGGTGGGGACAGGTCTGTCACTGTTTTATACTGGGATACAGTACTGGTGGGGACAGGTCTGTCACTGTTTTCCACAGGGATACAGTACTGGTGGGGACAGGTCTGTCACTGTTTTCCACTGGGATACAGTACTGGTGGGGACAGGTCTGTCACTGTTTTATACTGGGATACAGTACTGGAGGAGACAGGTCTGTCACTGTTTTATACTGGGATACAGTACTGGTGGAGACAGGTCTGTCACTGTTTTATACTGGGATAAGGTACTGGTGGAGACAGGTCTGTCACTGTTTTATACTGGGATACAGTACTGGTGGGGACAGGTCTATCACTGTTTTACACTTGGATACAGTACTGGTGGGGACAGGTCTGTCACTGTTTTACACTTGGATACAGTATTGGTGGGGACAGGTCTGTCACTGTTTTACACTTGGATACAGTACTGGTGGGGACAGGTCTGTCACTGTTTTACACTGGGATACAGTACTGGTGGGGACAGGTCTGTCACTGTTTTACACTGGGATACAGTACTGGAGGAGACAGGTCTGTCACTGTTTTACACTGGGAAACAGTACTGGAGGAGACAGGTCTGTCACTGTTTTACACTGGGATACAGTACTGGAGGAGACAGGTCTGTCACTGTTTTACACTGAGATACAGTACTGGAGGAGACAGGTCTGTCACTGTTTTATACTGGGATACAGTACTGGTGGGGACAGGTCTGTCACTGTTTTACACTGGGATACAGTACTGGTGGGGACAGGTCTGTCACTGTTTTACACTGAGATACAGTACTGGAGGAGACAGGTCTGACACTCTTTTACACTGGGATACAGTACTGGTGGGGACAGGTCTGTCACTGTTTTATACTGGGATACAGTACTGGTGGGGACAGGTCTGTCACTGTTTTATACTGGGATACAGTACTGGTGGGGACAGGTCTGTCACTGTTTTATAGTGGGATACAGTACTGGTGGAGATAGGTCTGTCACTGTTTTATAGTGGGATACAGTACTGGAGGAGACAGGTCTGTCACTGTTTTAGACTGGGATACAGCACTGGAGGAGACCGGTCTGTCACTGTTTTACACTGAGATACAGTACTGGTGGGGACAGGTCTGTCACTGTTTTACACTGGGATACAGCACTGGAGGAGACAGGTCTGTCACTGTTTTAGACTGGGATACAGTACTGGTGGGGACAGGTCTGTCACTGTTTTACACTGGGATACAGTACTGGTGGGGACAGGTCTGTCACTGTTTTACACTGAGATACAGTACTGGAGGAGACAGGTCTGTCACTGTTTTATACTGGGATACAGTCCTGGTGGGGACAGGTCTGTCACTGTTTTATACTGGGATACAGTACTGGTGGGGACAGGTCTGTCACTGTTTTACACTGGGATACAGTACTGGTGGGGACGGGTCTGTCACTGTTTTATACTGGGATACAGTACTGGAGGAGACAGGTCTGTCACTGTTTTATACTGGGATACAGCACTGGAGGAGACAGGTCTGTCACTGTTTTACACTGAGATACAGTACTGGTGGGGACAGGTCTGTCACTGTTTTATACTGGGATACAGTACTGGTGGGGACAGGTCTGTCACTATTTTACACTGGGATACAGCACTGGAGGAGACAGGTCTGTCACTGTTTTATACTGGGATACAGTACTGGTGGGGACAGGTCTGTCACTGTTTTATACTGGGATACAGTACTGGTGGGGACAGGTCTGTCACTGTTTTACACTGAGATACAGTACTGGCGGAGACAGGTCTGTCACTGTTTTATACTGGGATACAGTCCTGGTGGGGACAGGTCTGTCACTGTTTTATACTGGGATACAGTACTGGTGGGGACAGGTCTGTCACTGTTTTACACTGGGATACAGTACTGGTGGGGACAGGTCTGTCACTGTTTTACACTGAGATACAGTACTGGTGGAGACAGGTCTGTCACTGTTTTACACTGGGATACAGTACTGGAGGAGACAGGTCTGTCACTGTTTTACACTGAGATACAGTTCTGGTGGAGACAGGTCTGTCACTGTTTTACACTGAGATACAGTACTGGTGGAGACAGGTCTGTCACTGTTTTACACTGAGATACAGTACTGGTGGAGACAGGTCTGTCACTCTTTTACACTGGGATACAGTACTGGAGGAGACAAGTCTGTCACTGTTTTATACTGAGATACAGTACTGGTGGGGACAGGTCTGTCACTGTTTTACACTGAGATATAGTACTGGTGGGGACAGGTCTGTCACTATTTTACAGTGGGATACAGTACTGGTGGGGACAGGTCTGTCACTGTTTTATACTGGGATACAGTCCTGGTGGGGACAGGTCTGTCACTCTTTTATACAGGGATACAGTACTGGTGGGGACAGGTCTGTCACTGTTTTGTACTGGGATACAGTACTGGAGGAAACAGGTCTGTCACTGTTTTACACTGAGATACAGTACTGGAGGAGACAGGTCTGTCACTGTTTTACACTGAGATACAGTACTGGTGGAGACAGGTCTGTCACTGTTTTACACTGGGATACAGTACTGGAGGAGACAGGTCTGTCACTGTTTTACACTGGGATACAGTACTGGTGGGGACAGGTCTGTCACTGTTTTACACTGGGATGCAGTACTGGTGGGGACAGGTCTGTCACTGTTTTACACTGAGATACAGTACTGGTGGGGACAGGTCTGTCACTGTTTTATACTGGGATACAGTCCTGGTGGGGACAGGTCTGTCACTGTTTTATACTGGGATACAGTACTGGTGGGGACAGGTCTGTCACTGTTTTATACTGGGATACAGTACTGGAGGAGACAGGTCTGTCACTGTTTTATACTGGGATACAGTACTGGAGGAGACAGGTCTATCACTGTTTTACACTGAGATACAGTACTGGAGGAGACAGGTCTGTCACTGTTTTGCACTGAGATACAGTACTGGTGGAGACAGGTCTGTCACTGTTTTACACTGGGATACAGTACTGGCGGAGACAGGTCTGTCACTGTTTTACACTGGGATACAGTACTGGTGGGGACAGGTCTGTCACTGTTTTACACTGGGATACAGTACTGGTGGGGACAGGTCTGTCACTGTTTTACACTGGGATACAGTACTGGTGGGGACAGGTCTGTCACTGTTTTATACTGGGATACAGTCCTGGTGGGGACAGGTCTGTCACTGTTTTATACTGGGATACAGTACTGGTGGGGACAGGTCTGTCACTGTTTTATACTGGGATACAGTACTGGAGGAGACAGGTCTGTCACTGTTTTATACTGGGATACAGTACTGGTGGAGACAGGTCTGTCACTGTTTTATACTGGGATACAGTACTGGTGGAGACAGGTCTGTCACTGTTTTATACTGGGATACAGTACTGGTGGGGACAGGTCTGTCACTGTTTTACACTTGGATACAGTACTGGTGGGGACAGGTCTGTCACTGTTTTACACTGGGATACAGTACTGGTGGGGACAGGTCTGTCACTGTTTTACACTGGGATACAGTACTGGTGGGGACAGGTCTGTCACTGTTTTACTCTGGGATACAGGACTGGTGGGGACCGGTCTGTCACTGTTTTATACTGGGATACAGTCCTGGTGGGGACAGGTCTGTCACTGTTTTATACTGGGATACAGTACTGGTGGGGACAGGTCTGTCACTGTTTTCTACTGGGATACAGTACTGGAGGAGACAGGTCTGTCACTGTTTTACACTGGGATACAGTACTGGTGGGGACAGGTCTGTCACTGTTTTACACTGGGATACAGTACTGGTGGGGACAGGTCTGTCACTGTTTTACACTGGGATACAGTACTGGTGGGGACAGGTCTGTCACTGTTTTACACTGGGATACAGTCCTGGTGGTGACAGGTCTGTCACTGTTTTATACTGGGATACAGTACTGGAGGAGACAGGTCTGTCACTGTTTTACACTGGGATACAGTACTGGAGGAGACAGGTCTGTCACTGTTTTACACTGGGATACAGTACTGGAGGAGACAGGTCTGTCACTGTTTTACACTGAGATACAGTACTGGAGGAGACAGGTCTGTCACTGTTTTATACTGGGATACAGTACTGGTGGGGACAGGTCTGTCACTGTTTTCCACTGGGATACAGTACTGGTGGGGACAGGTCTGTCACTGTTTTATACTGGGATACAGTACTGGAGGAGACAGGTCTGTCACTGTTTTATACTGGGATACAGTACTGGTGGGGACAGGTCTGTCACTGTTTTACACTTGGATACAGTACTGGTGGGGACAGGTCTGTCACTGTTTTACACTTGGATACAGTATTGGTGGGGACAGGTCTGTCACTGTTTTACACTTGGATACAGTACTGGTGGGGACAGGTCTGTCACTGTTTTACACTGGGATACAGTACTGGTGGGGACAGGTCTGTCACTGTTTTACACTGGGATACAGTACTGGAGGAGACAGGTCTGTCACTGTTTTACACTGGGATACAGTACTGGAGGAGACAGGTCTGTCACTGTTTTACACTGGGATACAGTACTGGAGGAGACAGGTCTGTCACTGTTTTACACTGAGATACAGTACTGGAGGAGACAGGTCTGTCACTGTTTTATACTGGGATACAGTACTGGTGGGGACAGGTCTGTCACTGTTTTACACTGGGATACAGTACTGGTGGGGACAGGTCTGTCACTGTTTTACACTGAGATACAGTACTGGAGGAGACAGGTCTGACACTCTTTTACACTGGGATACAGTACTGGTGGGGACAGGTCTGTCACTGTTTTATACTGGGATACAGTACTGGTGGGGACAGGTCTGTCACTGTTTTATACTGGGATACAGTACTGGTGGGGACAGGTCTGTCACTGTTTTACACTGGGATACAGTACTGGTGGAGATAGGTCTGTCACTGTTTTATAGTGGGATACAGTACTGGAGGAGACAGGTCTGTCACTGTTTTAGACTGGGATACAGCACTGGAGGAGACCGGTCTGTCACTGTTTTACACTGAGATACAGTACTGGTGGGGACAGGTCTGTCACTGTTTTACACTGGGATACAGCACTGGAGGAGACAGGTCTGTCACTGTTTTAGACTGGGATACAGTACTGGTGGGGACAGGTCTGTCACTGTTTTACACTGGGATACAGTACTGGTGGGGACAGGTCTGTCACTGTTTTACACTGAGATACAGTACTGGAGGAGACAGGTCTGTCACTGTTTTAGACTGGGATACAGCACTGGAGGAGACCGGTCTGTCACTGTTTTACACTGAGATACAGTACTGGTGGGGACAGGTCTGTCACTGTTTTACACTGGGATACAGCACTGGAGGAGACAGGTCTGTCACTGTTTTAGACTGGGATACAGTACTGGTGGGGACAGGTCTGTCACTGTTTTACACTGGGATACAGTACTGGTGGGGACAGGTCTGTCACTGTTTTACACTGAGATACAGTACTGGAGGAGACAGGTCTGTCACTGTTTTATACTGGGATACAGTCCTGGTGGGGACAGGTCTGTCACTGTTTTATACTGGGATACAGTACTGGTGGGGACAGGTCTGTCACTGTTTTACACTGGGATACAGTACTGGTGGGGACGGGTCTGTCACTGTTTTATACTGGGATACAGTACTGGAGGAGACAGGTCTGTCACTGTTTTATACTGGGATACAGCACTGGAGGAGACAGGTCTGTCACTGTTTTACACTGAGATACAGTACTGGTGGGGACAGGTCTGTCACTGTTTTATACTGGGATACAGTACTGGTGGGGACAGGTCTGTCACTATTTTACACTGGGATACAGCACTGGAGGAGACAGGTCTGTCACTGTTTTATACTGGGATACAGTACTGGTGGGGACAGGTCTGTCACTGTTTTATACTGGGATACAGTACTGGTGGGGACAGGTCTGTCACTGTTTTACACTGAGATACAGTACTGGCGGAGACAGGTCTGTCACTGTTTTATACTGGGATACAGTCCTGGTGGGGACAGGTCTGTCACTGTTTTATACTGGGATACAGTACTGGTGGGGACAGGTCTGTCACTGTTTTACACTGGGATACAGTACTGGTGGGGACAGGTCTGTCACTGTTTTACACTGAGATACAGTACTGGTGGAGACAGGTCTGTCACTGTTTTACACTGGGATACAGTACTGGAGGAGACAGGTCTGTCACTGTTTTACACTGAGATACAGTTCTGGTGGAGACAGGTCTGTCACTGTTTTACACTGAGATACAGTACTGGTGGAGACAGGTCTGTCACTGTTTTACACTGAGATACAGTACTGGTGGAGACAGGTCTGTCACTCTTTTACACTGGGATACAGTACTGGAGGAGACAAGTCTGTCACTGTTTTATACTGAGATACAGTACTGGTGGGGACAGGTCTGTCACTGTTTTACACTGAGATATAGTACTGGTGGGGACAGGTCTGTCACTATTTTACACTGGGATACAGTACTGGTGGGGACAGGTCTGTCACTGTTTTATACTGGGATACAGTCCTGGTGGGGACAGGTCTGTCACTGTTTTATACAGGGATACAGTACTGGTGGGGACAGGTCTGTCACTGTTTTGTACTGGGATACAGTACTGGAGGAAACAGGTCTGTCACTGTTTTACACTGAGATACAGTACTGGAGGAGACAGGTCTGTCACTGTTTTACACTGAGATACAGTACTGGTGGAGACAGGTCTGTCACTGTTTTACACTGGGATACAGTACTGGAGGAGACAGGTCTGTCACTGTTTTACACTGGGATACAGTACTGGTGGGGACAGGTCTGTCACTGTTTTACACTGAGATACAGCACTGGAGGAGACAGGTCTGTCACTGTTTTAGACTGGGATACAGTACTGGTGGGGACAGGTCTGTCACTGTTTTACACTGGGATACAGTACTGGTGGGGACAGGTCTGTCACTGTTTTACACTGAGATACAGTACTGGAGGAGACAGGTCTGTCACTGTTTTATACTGGGATACAGTCCTGGTGGGGACAGGTCTGTCACTGTTTTATACTGGGATACAGTACTGGTGGGGACAGGTCTGTCACTGTTTTACACTGGGATACAGTACTGGTGGGGACGGGTCTGTCACTGTTTTATACTGGGATACAGTACTGGAGGAGACAGGTCTGTCACTGTTTTATACTGGGATACAGCACTGGAGGAGACAGGTCTGTCACTGTTTTACACTGAGATACAGTACTGGTGGGGACAGGTCTGTCACTGTTTTATACTGGGATACAGTACTGGTGGGGACAGGTCTGTCACTATTTTACACTGGGATACAGCACTGGAGGAGACAGGTCTGTCACTGTTTTATACTGGGATACAGTACTGGTGGGGACAGGTCTGTCACTGTTTTATACTGGGATACAGTACTGGTGGGGACAGGTCTGTCACTGTTTTACACTGAGATACAGTACTGGCGGAGACAGGTCTGTCACTGTTTTATACTGGGATACAGTCCTGGTGGGGACAGGTCTGTCACTGTTTTATACTGGGATACAGTACTGGTGGGGACAGGTCTGTCACTGTTTTACACTGGGATACAGTACTGGTGGGGACAGGTCTGTCACTGTTTTACACTGAGATACAGTACTGGTGGAGACAGGTCTGTCACTGTTTTACACTGGGATACAGTACTGGAGGAGACAGGTCTGTCACTGTTTTACACTGAGATACAGTTCTGGTGGAGACAGGTCTGTCACTGTTTTACACTGAGATACAGTACTGGTGGAGACAGGTCTGTCACTGTTTTACACTGAGATACAGTACTGGTGGAGACAGGTCTGTCACTCTTTTACACTGGGATACAGTACTGGAGGAGACAAGTCTGTCACTGTTTTATACTGAGATACAGTACTGGTGGGGACAGGTCTGTCACTGTTTTACACTGAGATATAGTACTGGTGGGGACAGGTCTGTCACTATTTTACACTGGGATACAGTACTGGTGGGGACAGGTCTGTCACTGTTTTATACTGGGATACAGTCCTGGTGGGGACAGGTCTGTCACTGTTTTATACAGGGATACAGTACTGGTGGGGACAGGTCTGTCACTGTTTTGTACTGGGATACAGTACTGGAGGAAACAGGTCTGTCACTGTTTTACACTGAGATACAGTACTGGAGGAGACAGGTCTGTCACTGTTTTACACTGAGATACAGTACTGGTGGAGACAGGTCTGTCACTGTTTTACACTGGGATACAGTACTGGAGGAGACAGGTCTGTCACTGTTTTACACTGGGATACAGTACTGGTGGGGACAGGTCTGTCACTGTTTTACACTGGGATGCAGTACTGGTGGGGACAGGTCTGTCACTGTTTTACACTGAGATACAGTACTGGTGGGGACAGGTCTGTCACTGTTTTATACTGGGATACAGTCCTGGTGGGGACAGGTCTGTCACTGTTTTATACTGGGATACAGTACTGGTGGGGACAGGTCTGTCACTGTTTTATACTGGGATACAGTACTGGAGGAGACAGGTCTGTCACTGTTTTATACTGGGATACAGTACTGGAGGAGACAGGTCTATCACTGTTTTACACTGAGATACAGTACTGGAGGAGACAGGTCTGTCACTGTTTTGCACTGAGATACAGTACTGGTGGAGACAGGTCTGTCACTGTTTTACACTGGGATACAGTACTGGAGGAGACAGGTCTGTCACTGTTTTACACTGGGATACAGTACTGGTGGGGACAGGTCTGTCACTGTTTTACACTGGGATACAGTACTGGTGGGGACAGGTCTGTCACTGTTTTACACTGGGATACAGTACTGGTGGGGACAGGTCTGTCACTGTTTTATACTGGGATACAGTCCTGGTGGGGACAGGTCTGTCACTGTTTTATACTGGGATACAGTACTGGTGGGGACAGGTCTGTCACTGTTTTATACTGGGATACAGTACTGGAGGAGACAGGTCTGTCACTGTTTTATACTGGGATACAGTACTGGTGGAGACAGGTCTGTCACTGTTTTATACTGGGATACAGTACTGGAGGAGACAGGTCTGTCACTGTTTTATACTGGGATACAGTACTGGTGGGGACAGGTCTGTCACTGTTTTACACTTGGATACAGTACTGGTGGGGACAGGTCTGTCACTGTTTTACACTGGGATACAGTACTGGTGGGGACAGGTCTGTCACTGTTTTACACTGGGATACAGTACTGGTGGGGACAGGTCTGTCACTGTTTTACACTGGGATACAGGACTGGTGGGGACCGGTCTGTCACTGTTTTATACTGGGATACAGTCCTGGTGGGGACAGGTCTGTCACTGTTTTATACTGGGATACAGTACTGGTGGGGACAGGTCTGTCACTGTTTTCTACTGGGATACAGTACTGGAGGAGACAGGTCTGTCACTGTTTTACACTGGGATACAGTACTGGTGGGGACAGGTCTGTCACTGTTTTACACTGGGATACAGTACTGGTGGGGACAGGTCTGTCACTGTTTTACACTGGGATACAGTACTGGTGGGGACAGGTCTGTCACTGTTTTACACTGGGATACAGTCCTGGTGGTGACAGGTCTGTCACTGTTTTATACTGGGATACAGTACTGGAGGAGACAGGTCTGTCACTGTTTTACACTGGGATACAGTACTGGAGGAGACAGGTCTGTCACTGTTTTACACTGGGATACAGTACTGGAGGAGACAGGTCTGTCACTGTTTTACACTGAGATACAGTACTGGAGGAGACAGGTCTGTCACTGTTTTATACTGGGATACAGTACTGGTGGGGACAGGTCTGTCACTGTTTTACACTGGGATACAGTACTGGTGGGGACAGGTCTGTCACTGTTTTCCACTGGGATACAGTACTGGTGGGGACAGGTCTGTCACTGTTTTATACTGGGATACAGTACTGGAGGAGACAGGTCTGTCACTGTTTTATACTGGGATACAGTACTGGAGGAGACAGGTCTGTCACTGTTTTACACTGGGATACAGTACTGGTGGGGACAGGTCTGTCACTGTTTTACACTGGGATACAGTACTGGTGGGGACAGGTCTGTCACTGTTTTACACTGAGATACAGTACTGGAGGAGACAGGTCTGTCACTCTTTTACACTGGGATACAGTACTGGTGGGGACTGGTCTGTCACTGTTTTATACTGGGATACAGTACTGGTGGGGACAGGTCTGTCACTGTTTTATACTGGGATACAGTACTGGTGGGGACAGGTCTGTCACTGTTTTATACTGGGATACAGTACTGGTGGAGATAGGTCTGTCACTGTTTGATAGTGGGATACAGTACTGGAGGAGACAGGTCTGTCACTGTTTTAGACTGGGATACAGCACTGGAGGAGACCGGTCTGTCACTGTTTTACACTGAGATACAGTACTGGTGGGGACAGGTCTGTCACTGTTTTATACTGGGATACAGTACTGGTGGGGACAGGTCTGTCACTGTTTTACACTGAGATACAGTACTGGTGGGGACAGGTCTGTCACTATTTTACACTGGGATACAGCACTGGAGGAGACAGGTCTGTCACTGTTTTATACTGGGATACAGTACTGGCGGGGACAGGTCTGTCACTGTTTTACACTGGGATACAGTACTGGTGGGGACAGGTCTGTCACTGTTTTACACTGAGATACAGTACTGGAGGAGACAGGTCTGTCACTGTTTTATACTGGGATACAGTACTGGTGGGGACAGGTCTGTCACTGTTTTACACTGAGATACAGTACTGGAGGAGACAGGTCTGTCACTGTTTTATACTGGGATACAGTCCTGGTGGGGACAGGTCTGTCACTGTTTTATACTGGGATACAGTACTGGTGGGGACAGGTCTGTCACTGTTTTACACTGGGATACAGTACTGGAGGAGACAGGTCTGTCACTGTTTTACACTGAGATACAGTACTGGAGGAGACAGGTCTGTCACTGTTTTACACTGAGATACAGTACTGGTGGAGACAGGTCTGTCACTGTTTTACACTGGGATACAGTACTGGAGGAGACAGGTCTGTCACTGTTTTATACTGAGATACAGTTCTGGTGGAGACAGGTCTGTCACTGTTTTACACTGAGATACAGTACTGGTGGAGACAGGTCTGTCACTGTTTTACACTGGGATACAGTCCTGGTGGGGACAGGTCTGTCACTGTTTTACACTGGGATACAGTACTGGTGGGGACAGGTCTGTCACTGTTTTCCACTGGGATACAGTACTGGTGGGGACAGGTCTGTCACTGTTTTATACTGGGATACAGTACTGGAGGAGACAGGTCTGTCACTGTTTTATACTGGGATACAGTCCTGGTGGGGACAGGTCTGTCACTGTTTTACACTGAGATACAGTACTGGAGGAGACAGGTCTGTCACTCTTTTACACTGGGATACAGTACTGGTGGGGACTGGTCTGTCACTGTTTTATACTGGGATACAGTACTGGTGGGGACAGGTCTGTCACTGTTTTATACTGGGATACAGTACTGGTGGGGACAGGTCTGTCACTGTTTTATACTGGGATACAGTACTGGTGGAGATAGGTCTGTCACTGTTTGATAGTGGGATACAGTACTGGAGGAGACAGGTCTGTCACTGTTTTAGACTGGGATACAGCACTGGAGGAGACCGGTCTGTCACTGTTTTACACTGAGATACAGTACTGGTGGGGACAGGTCTGTCACTGTTTTATACTGGGATACAGTACTGGTGGGGACAGGTCTGTCACTGTTTTACACTGAGATACAGTACTGGTGGGGACAGGTCTGTCACTATTTTACACTGGGATACAGCACTGGAGGAGACAGGTCTGTCACTGTTTTATACTGGGATACAGTACTGGTGGGGACAGGTCTGTCACTGTTTTACACTGGGATACAGTACTGGTGGGGACAGGTCTGTCACTGTTTTACACTGAGATACAGTACTGGAGGAGACAGGTCTGTCACTGTTTTATACTGGGATACAGTACTGGTGGGGACAGGTCTGTCACTGTTTTACACTGAGATACAGTACTGGAGGAGACAGGTCTGTCACTGTTTTATACTGGGATACAGTCCTGGTGGGGACAGGTCTGTCACTGTTTTATACTGGGATACAGTACTGGTGGGGACAGGTCTGTCACTGTTTTACACTGGGATACAGTACTGGAGGAGACAGGTCTGTCACTGTTTTACACTGAGATACAGTACTGGAGGAGACAGGTCTGTCACTGTTTAACACTGAGATACAGTACTGGTGGAGACAGGTCTGTCACTGTTTTACACTGGGATACAGTACTGGAGGAGACAGGTCTGTCACTGTTTTATACTGAGATACAGTTCTGGTGGAGACAGGTCTGTCACTGTTTTACACTGAGATACAGTACTGGTGGAGACAGGTCTGTCACTGTTTTACACTGAGATACAGTACTGGTGGAGACAGGTCTGTCACTGTTTTACACTGGGATACAGTACTGGAGGAGACAGGTCTGTCACTGTTTTATACTGAGATACAGGACTGGTGGGGACAGGCCTGTCACTGTTTTACACTGGGATACAGTACTGGTGGGGACAGGTCTGTCACTGTTTTACACTGAGATACAGTACTGGTGGGGACAGGTCTGTCACTATTTTACACTGGGATACAGTACTGGTGGGGACAGGTCTGTCACTGTTTTACACTGGGATACAGTACTGGTGGGGACAGGTCTGTCACTGTTTTACACTGAGACACAGTACAGGTGGGGACAGGTCTGTCACTGTTTTATACTGGGATACAGTCCTGGTGGGGACAGGTCTGTTACTGTTTTATACAGGGATACAGTACTGGTGGGGACAGGTCTGTCACTGTTTTGTACTGGGATACAGTACTGGAGGAGACAGGTCTGTCACTGTTTTACACTGAGATACAGTACTGGAGGAGACAGGTCTGTCACTGTTTTATACTGGGATACAGTCCTGGTGGAGACAGGTCTGTCACTGTTTTACACTGGGATACAGTACTGGAGGAGACAGGTCTGTCACTGTTTTACACTGGGATACAGTACTGGTGGGGACAGGTCTGTCACTGTTTTACACTGGGATGCAGTACTGGTGGGGACAGGTCTGTCACTGTTTTACACTGAGATACAGGACTGGTGGGGACAGGTCTGTCACTATTTTACACTGGGATACAGCACTGGAGGAGACAGGTCTGTCACTGTTTTATACTGGGATACAGTACTGGCGGGGACAGGTCTGTCACTGTTTTACACTGGGATACAGTACTGGTGGGGACAGGTCTGTCACTGTTTTACACTGAGATACAGTACTGGAGGAGACAGGTCTGTCACTGTTTTATACTGGGATACAGTACTGGTGGGGACAGGTCTGTCACTGTTTTACACTGAGATACAGTACTGGAGGAGACAGGTCTGTCACTGTTTTATACTGGGATACAGTCCTGGTGGGGACAGGTCTGTCACTGTTTTATACTGGGATACAGTACTGGTGGGGACAGGTCTGTCACTGTTTTACACTGGGATACAGTACTGGAGGAGACAGGTCTGTCACTGTTTTACACTGAGATACAGTACTGGAGGAGACAGGTCTGTCACTGTTTTACACTGAGATACAGTACTGGTGGAGACAGGTCTGTCACTGTTTTACACTGGGATACAGTACTGGAGGAGACAGGTCTGTCACTGTTTTATACTGAGATACAGTTCTGGTGGAGACAGGTCTGTCACTGTTTTACACTGAGATACAGTACTGGTGGAGACAGGTCTGTCACTGTTTTACACTGGGATACAGTCCTGGTGGGGACAGGTCTGTCACTGTTTTACACTGGGATACAGTACTGGTGGGGACAGGTCTGTCACTGTTTTCCACTGGGATACAGTACTGGTGGGGACAGGTCTGTCACTGTTTTATACTGGGATACAGTACTGGAGGAGACAGGTCTGTCACTGTTTTATACTGGGATACAGTCCTGGTGGGGACAGGTCTGTCACTGTTTTACACTGAGATACAGTACTGGAGGAGACAGGTCTGTCACTCTTTTACACTGGGATACAGTACTGGTGGGGACTGGTCTGTCACTGTTTTATACTGGGATACAGTACTGGTGGGGACAGGTCTGTCACTGTTTTATACTGGGATACAGTACTGGTGGGGACAGGTCTGTCACTGTTTTATACTGGGATACAGTACTGGTGGAGATAGGTCTGTCACTGTTTGATAGTGGGATACAGTACTGGAGGAGACAGGTCTGTCACTGTTTTAGACTGGGATACAGCACTGGAGGAGACCGGTCTGTCACTGTTTTACACTGAGATACAGTACTGGTGGGGACAGGTCTGTCACTGTTTTATACTGGGATACAGTACTGGTGGGGACAGGTCTGTCACTGTTTTACACTGAGATACAGTACTGGTGGGGACAGGTCTGTCACTATTTTACACTGGGATACAGCACTGGAGGAGACAGGTCTGTCACTGTTTTATACTGGGATACAGTACTGGTGGGGACAGGTCTGTCACTGTTTTACACTGGGATACAGTACTGGTGGGGACAGGTCTGTCACTGTTTTACACTGAGATACAGTACTGGAGGAGACAGGTCTGTCACTGTTTTATACTGGGATACAGTACTGGTGGGGACAGGTCTGTCACTGTTTTACACTGAGATACAGTACTGGAGGAGACAGGTCTGTCACTGTTTTATACTGGGATACAGTCCTGGTGGGGACAGGTCTGTCACTGTTTTATACTGGGATACAGTACTGGTGGGGACAGGTCTGTCACTGTTTTACACTGGGATACAGTACTGGAGGAGACAGGTCTGTCACTGTTTTACACTGAGATACAGTACTGGAGGAGACAGGTCTGTCACTGTTTAACACTGAGATACAGTACTGGTGGAGACAGGTCTGTCACTGTTTTACACTGGGATACAGTACTGGAGGAGACAGGTCTGTCACTGTTTTATACTGAGATACAGTTCTGGTGGAGACAGGTCTGTCACTGTTTTACACTGAGATACAGTACTGGTGGAGACAGGTCTGTCACTGTTTTACACTGAGATACAGTACTGGTGGAGACAGGTCTGTCACTGTTTTACACTGGGATACAGTACTGGAGGAGACAGGTCTGTCACTGTTTTATACTGAGATACAGGACTGGTGGGGACAGGTCTGTCACTGTTTTACACTGGGATACAGTACTGGTGGGGACAGGTCTGTCACTGTTTTACACTGAGATACAGTACTGGTGGGGACAGGTCTGTCACTATTTTACACTGGGATACAGTACTGGTGGGGACAGGTCTGTCACTGTTTTACACTGGGATACAGTACTGGTGGGGACAGGTCTGTCACTGTTTTACACTGAGACACAGTACAGGTGGGGACAGGTCTGTCACTGTTTTATACTGGGATATAGTCCTGGTGGGGACAGGTCTGTTACTGTTTTATACAGGGATACAGTACTGGTGGGGACAGGTCTGTCACTGTTTTGTACTGGGATACAGTACTGGAGGAGACAGGTCTGTCACTGTTTTACACTGAGATACAGTACTGGAGGAGACAGGTCTGTCACTGTTTTATACTGGGATACAGTCCTGGTGGAGACAGGTCTGTCACTGTTTTACACTGGGATACAGTACTGGAGGAGACAGGTCTGTCACTGTTTTACACTGGGATACAGTACTGGTGGGGACAGGTCTGTCACTGTTTTACACTGGGATGCAGTACTGGTGGGGACAGGTCTGTCACTGTTTTACACTGAGATACAGTACTGGTGGGGACAGGTCTGTCACTGTTTTATACTGGGATACAGTCCTGGTGGGGACAGGTCTGTCACTGTTTTATACTGGGATACAGTACTGGTGGGGACAGGTCTGTCACTGTTTTATACTGGGATACAGTACTGGAGGAGACAGGTCTGTCACTGTTTTATACTGGGATACAGTACTGGAGGAGACAGGTCTATCACTGTTTTACACTGAGATACAGTACTGGAGGAGACAGGTCTGTCACTGTTTTACACTGAGATACAGTACTGGTGGAGACAGGTCTGTCACTGTTTTACACTGGGATACAGTACTGGAGGAGACAGGTCTGTCACTGTTTTACACTGGGATACAGTACTGGTGGGGACAGGTCTGTCACTGTTTTACACTGAGATACAGTACTGGAGGAGACAGGTCTGTCACTGTTTTATACTGGGATACAGTCCTGGTGGGGACAGGTCTGTCACTGTTTTATACTGGGATACAGTACTGGTGGGGACAGGTCTGTCACTGTTTTACACTGGGATACAGTACTGGAGGAGACAGGTCTGTCACTGTTTTACACTGAGATACAGTACTGGAGGAGACAGGTCTGTCACTGTTTTACACTGAGATACAGTACTGGTGGAGACAGGTCTGTCACTGTTTTACACTGGGATACAGTACTGGAGGAGACAGGTCTGTCACTGTTTTATACTGAGATACAGTTCTGGTGGAGACAGGTCTGTCACTGTTTTACACTGAGATACAGTACTGGTGGAGACAGGTCTGTCACTGTTTTACACTGGGATACAGTCCTGGTGGGGACAGGTCTGTCACTGTTTTACACTGGGATACAGTACTGGTGGGGACAGGTCTGTCACTGTTTTCCACTGGGATACAGTACTGGTGGGGACAGGTCTGTCACTGTTTTATACTGGGATACAGTACTGGAGGAGACAGGTCTGTCACTGTTTTATACTGGGATACAGTCCTGGTGGGGACAGGTCTGTCACTGTTTTACACTGAGATACAGTACTGGAGGAGACAGGTCTGTCACTCTTTTACACTGGGATACAGTACTGGTGGGGACTGGTCTGTCACTGTTTTATACTGGGATACAGTACTGGTGGGGACAGGTCTGTCACTGTTTTATACTGGGATACAGTACTGGTGGGGACAGGTCTGTCACTGTTTTATACTGGGATACAGTACTGGTGGAGATAGGTCTGTCACTGTTTGATAGTGGGATACAGTACTGGAGGAGACAGGTCTGTCACTGTTTTAGACTGGGATACAGCACTGGAGGAGACCGGTCTGTCACTGTTTTACACTGAGATACAGTACTGGTGGGGACAGGTCTGTCACTGTTTTATACTGGGATACAGTACTGGTGGGGACAGGTCTGTCACTGTTTTACACTGAGATACAGTACTGGTGGGGACAGGTCTGTCACTATTTTACACTGGGATACAGCACTGGAGGAGACAGGTCTGTCACTGTTTTATACTGGGATACAGTACTGGTGGGGACAGGTCTGTCACTGTTTTACACTGGGATACAGTACTGGTGGGGACAGGTCTGTCACTGTTTTACACTGAGATACAGTACTGGAGGAGACAGGTCTGTCACTGTTTTATACTGGGATACAGTCCTGGTGGAGACAGGTCTGTCACTGTTTTACACTGGGATACAGTACTGGAGGAGACAGGTCTGTCACTGTTTTACACTGGGATACAGTACTGGTGGGGACAGGTCTGTCACTGTTTTACACTGGGATGCAGTACTGGTGGGGACAGGTCTGTCACTGTTTTACACTGAGATACAGTACTGGTGGGGACAGGTCTGTCACTGTTTTATACTGGGATACAGTCCTGGTGGGGACAGGTCTGTCACTGTTTTATACTGGGATACAGTACTGGTGGGGACAGGTCTGTCACTGTTTTATACTGGGATACAGTACTGGAGGAGACAGGTCTGTCACTGTTTTATACTGGGATACAGTACTGGAGGAGACAGGTCTATCACTGTTTTACACTGAGATACAGTACTGGAGGAGACAGGTCTGTCACTGTTTTACACTGAGATACAGTACTGGTGGAGACAGGTCTGTCACTGTTTTACACTGGGATACAGTACTGGAGGAGACAGGTCTGTCACTGTTTTACACTGGGATACAGTACTGGTGGGGACAGGTCTGTCACTGTTTTACACTGAGATACAGTACTGGAGGAGACAGGTCTGTCACTGTTTTATACTGGGATACAGTCCTGGTGGGGACAGGTCTGTCACTGTTTTATACTGGGATACAGTACTGGTGGGGACAGGTCTGTCACTGTTTTACACTGGGATACAGTACTGGAGGAGACAGGTCTGTCACTGTTTTACACTGAGATACAGTACTGGAGGAGACAGGTCTGTCACTGTTTTACACTGAGATACAGTACTGGTGGAGACAGGTCTGTCACTGTTTTACACTGGGATACAGTACTGGAGGAGACAGGTCTGTCACTGTTTTATACTGAGATACAGTTCTGGTGGAGACAGGTCTGTCACTGTTTTACACTGAGATACAGTACTGGTGGAGACAGGTCTGTCACTGTTTTACACTGGGATACAGTCCTGGTGGGGACAGGTCTGTCACTGTTTTACACTGGGATACAGTACTGGTGGGGACAGGTCTGTCACTGTTTTCCACTGGGATACAGTACTGGTGGGGACAGGTCTGTCACTGTTTTATACTGGGATACAGTACTGGAGGAGACAGGTCTGTCACTGTTTTATACTGGGATACAGTCCTGGTGGGGACAGGTCTGTCACTGTTTTACACTGAGATACAGTACTGGAGGAGACAGGTCTGTCACTCTTTTACACTGGGATACAGTACTGGTGGGGACTGGTCTGTCACTGTTTTATACTGGGATACAGTACTGGTGGGGACAGGTCTGTCACTGTTTTATACTGGGATACAGTACTGGTGGGGACAGGTCTGTCACTGTTTTATACTGGGATACAGTACTGGTGGAGATAGGTCTGTCACTGTTTGATAGTGGGATACAGTACTGGAGGAGACAGGTCTGTCACTGTTTTAGACTGGGATACAGCACTGGAGGAGACCGGTCTGTCACTGTTTTACACTGAGATACAGTACTGGTGGGGACAGGTCTGTCACTGTTTTATACTGGGATACAGTACTGGTGGGGACAGGTCTGTCACTGTTTTACACTGAGATACAGTACTGGTGGGGACAGGTCTGTCACTATTTTACACTGGGATACAGCACTGGAGGAGACAGGTCTGTCACTGTTTTATACTGGGATACAGTACTGGTGGGGACAGGTCTGTCACTGTTTTACACTGGGATACAGTACTGGTGGGGACAGGTCTGTCACTGTTTTACACTGAGATACAGTACTGGAGGAGACAGGTCTGTCACTGTTTTATACTGGGATACAGTACTGGTGGGGACAGGTCTGTCACTGTTTTACACTGAGATACAGTACTGGAGGAGACAGGTCTGTCACTGTTTTATACTGGGATACAGTCCTGGTGGGGACAGGTCTGTCACTGTTTTATACTGGGATACAGTACTGGTGGGGACAGGTCTGTCACTGTTTTACACTGGGATACAGTACTGGAGGAGACAGGTCTGTCACTGTTTTACACTGAGATACAGTACTGGAGGAGACAGGTCTGTCACTGTTTAACACTGAGATACAGTACTGGTGGAGACAGGTCTGTCACTGTTTTACACTGGGATACAGTACTGGAGGAGACAGGTCTGTCACTGTTTTATACTGAGATACAGTTCTGGTGGAGACAGGTCTGTCACTGTTTTACACTGAGATACAGTACTGGTGGAGACAGGTCTGTCACTGTTTTACACTGAGATACAGTACTGGTGGAGACAGGTCTGTCACTGTTTTACACTGGGATACAGTACTGGAGGAGACAGGTCTGTCACTGTTTTATACTGAGATACAGGACTGGTGGGGACAGGTCTGTCACTGTTTTACACTGGGATACAGTACTGGTGGGGACAGGTCTGTCACTGTTTTACACTGAGATACAGTACTGGTGGGGACAGGTCTGTCACTATTTTACACTGGGATACAGTACTGGTGGGGACAGGTCTGTCACTGTTTTACACTGGGATACAGTACTGGTGGGGACAGGTCTGTCACTGTTTTACACTGAGACACAGTACAGGTGGGGACAGGTCTGTCACTGTTTTATACTGGGATACAGTCCTGGTGGGGACAGGTCTGTTACTGTTTTATACAGGGATACAGTACTGGTGGGGACAGGTCTGTCACTGTTTTGTACTGGGATACAGTACTGGAGGAGACAGGTCTGTCACTGTTTTACACTGAGATACAGTACTGGAGGAGACAGGTCTGTCACTGTTTTATACTGGGATACAGTCCTGGTGGAGACAGGTCTGTCACTGTTTTACACTGGGATACAGTACTGGAGGAGACAGGTCTGTCACTGTTTTACACTGGGATACAGTACTGGTGGGGACAGGTCTGTCACTGTTTTACACTGGGATGCAGTACTGGTGGGGACAGGTCTGTCACTGTTTTACACTGAGATACAGTACTGGTGGGGACAGGTCTGTCACTGTTTTATACTGGGATACAGTACTGGTGGGGACAGGTCTGTCACTGTTTTATACTGGGATACAGTACTGGTGGGGACAGGTCTGTCACTGTTTTACACTGGGATACAGTACTGGAGGAGACAGGTCTGTCACTGTTTTACACTGAGATACAGTACTGGAGGAGACAGGTCTGTCACTGTTTTACACTGAGATACAGTACTGGTGGAGACAGGTCTGTCACTGTTTTACACTGGGATACAGTACTGGAGGAGACAGGTCTGTCACTGTTTTATACTGAGATACAGTTCTGGTGGAGACAGGTCTGTCACTGTTTTACACTGAGATACAGTACTGGTGGAGACAGGTCTGTCACTGTTTTACACTGGGATACAGTCCTGGTGGGGACAGGTCTGTCACTGTTTTACACTGGGATACAGTACTGGTGGGGACAGGTCTGTCACTGTTTTCCACTGGGATACAGTACTGGTGGGGACAGGTCTGTCACTGTTTTATACTGGGATACAGTACTGGAGGAGACAGGTCTGTCACTGTTTTATACTGGGATACAGTCCTGGTGGGGATAGGTCTGTCACTGTTTTACACTGAGATACAGTACTGGAGGAGACAGGTCTGTCACTCTTTTACACTGGGATACAGTACTGGTGGGGACTGGTCTGTCACTGTTTTATACTGGGATACAGTACTGGTGGGGACAGGTCTGTCACTGTTTTATACTGGGATACAGTACTGGTGGGGACAGGTCTGTCACTGTTTTATACTGGGATACAGTACTGGTGGAGATAGGTCTGTCACTGTTTGATAGTGGGATACAGTACTGGAGGAGACAGGTCTGTCACTGTTTTAGACTGGGATACAGCACTGGAGGAGACCGGTCTGTCACTGTTTTACACTGAGATACAGTACTGGTGGGGACAGGTCTGTCACTGTTTTATACTGGGATACAGTACTGGTGGGGACAGGTCTGTCACTGTTTTACACTGAGATACAGTACTGGTGGGGACAGGTCTGTCACTATTTTACACTGGGATACAGCACTGGAGGAGACAGGTCTGTCACTGTTTTATACTGGGATACAGTACTGGTGGGGACAGGTCTGTCACTGTTTTACACTGGGATACAGTACTGGTGGGGACAGGTCTGTCACTGTTTTACACTGAGATACAGTACTGGAGGAGACAGGTCTGTCACTGTTTTATACTGGGATACAGTACTGGTGGGGACAGGTCTGTCACTGTTTTACACTGAGATACAGTACTGGAGGAGACAGGTCTGTCACTGTTTTATACTGGGATACAGTCCTGGTGGGGACAGGTCTGTCACTGTTTTATACTGGGATACAGTACTGGTGGGGACAGGTCTGTCACTGTTTTACACTGGGATACAGTACTGGAGGAGACAGGTCTGTCACTGTTTTACACTGAGATACAGTACTGGAGGAGACAGGTCTGTCACTGTTTAACACTGAGATACAGTACTGGTGGAGACAGGTCTGTCACTGTTTTACACTGGGATACAGTACTGGAGGAGACAGGTCTGTCACTGTTTTATACTGAGATACAGTTCTGGTGGAGACAGGTCTGTCACTGTTTTACACTGAGATACAGTACTGGTGGAGACAGGTCTGTCACTGTTTTACACTGAGATACAGTACTGGTGGAGACAGGTCTGTCACTGTTTTACACTGGGATACAGTACTGGAGGAGACAGGTCTGTCACTGTTTTATACTGAGATACAGGACTGGTGGGGACAGGTCTGTCACTGTTTTACACTGGGATACAGTACTGGTGGGGACAGGTCTGTCACTGTTTTACACTGAGATACAGTACTGGTGGGGACAGGTCTGTCACTATTTTACACTGGGATACAGTACTGGTGGGGACAGGTCTGTCACTGTTTTACACTGGGATACAGTACTGGTGGGGACAGGTCTGTCACTGTTTTACACTGAGACACAGTACAGGTGGGGACAGGTCTGTCACTGTTTTATACTGGGATACAGTCCTGGTGGGGACAGGTCTGTTACTGTTTTATACAGGGATACAGTACTGGTGGGGACAGGTCTGTCACTGTTTTGTACTGGGATACAGTACTGGAGGAGACAGGTCTGTCACTGTTTTACACTGAGATACAGTACTGGAGGAGACAGGTCTGTCACTGTTTTATACTGGGATACAGTCCTGGTGGAGACAGGTCTGTCACTGTTTTACACTGGGATACAGTACTGGAGGAGACAGGTCTGTCACTGTTTTACACTGGGATACAGTACTGGTGGGGACAGGTCTGTCACTGTTTTACACTGGGATGCAGTACTGGTGGGGACAGGTCTGTCACTGTTTTACACTGAGATACAGTACTGGTGGGGACAGGTCTGTCACTGTTTTATACTGGGATACAGTCCTGGTGGGGACAGGTCTGTCACTGTTTTATACTGGGATACAGTACTGGTGGGGACAGGTCTGTCACTGTTTTATACTGGGATACAGTACTGGAGGAGACAGGTCTGTCACTGTTTTATACTGGGATACAGTACTGGAGGAGACAGGTCTATCACTGTTTTACACTGAGATACAGTACTGGAGGAGACAGGTCTGTCACTGTTTTACACTGGGATACAGTACTGGAGGAGACAGGTCTGTCACTGTTTTATACTGAGATACAGTTCTGGTGGAGACAGGTCTGTCACTGTTTTACACTGAGATACAGTACTGGTGGAGACAGGTCTGTCACTGTTTTACACTGAGATACAGTACTGGTGGAGACAGGTCTGTCACTGTTTTACACTGGGATACAGTACTGGAGGAGACAGGTCTGTCACTGTTTTATACTGAGATACAGGACTGGTGGGGACAGGTCTGTCACTGTTTTACACTGGGATACAGTACTGGTGGGGACAGGTCTGTCACTGTTTTACACTGAGATACAGTACTGGTGGGGACAGGTCTGTCACTATTTTACACTGGGATACAGTACTGGTGGGGACAGGTCTGTCACTGTTTTACACTGGGATACAGTACTGGTGGGGACAGGTCTGTCACTGTTTTACACTGAGACACAGTACAGGTGGGGACAGGTCTGTCACTGTTTTATACTGGGATACAGTCCTGGTGGGGACAGGTCTGTTACTGTTTTATACAGGGATACAGTACTGGTGGGGACAGGTCTGTCACTGTTTTGTACTGGGATACAGTACTGGAGGAGACAGGTCTGTCACTGTTTTACACTGAGATACAGTACTGGAGGAGACAGGTCTGTCACTGTTTTATACTGGGATACAGTCCTGGTGGAGACAGGTCTGTCACTGTTTTACACTGGGATACAGTACTGGAGGAGACAGGTCTGTCACTGTTTTACACTGGGATACAGTACTGGTGGGGACAGGTCTGTCACTGTTTTACACTGGGATGCAGTACTGGTGGGGACAGGTCTGTCACTGTTTTACACTGAGATACAGTACTGGTGGGGACAGGTCTGTCACTGTTTTATACTGGGATACAGTCCTGGTGGGGACAGGTCTGTCACTGTTTTATACTGGGATACAGTACTGGTGGGGACAGGTCTGTCACTGTTTTATACTGGGATACAGTACTGGAGGAGACAGGTCTGTCACTGTTTTATACTGGGATACAGTACTGGAGGAGACAGGTCTATCACTGTTTTACACTGAGATACAGTACTGGAGGAGACAGGTCTGTCACTGTTTTACACTGAGATACAGTACTGGTGGAGACAGGTCTGTCACTGTTTTACACTGGGATACAGTACTGGAGGAGACAGGTCTGTCACTGTTTTACACTGGGATACAGTACTGGTGGGGACAGGTCTGTCACTGTTTTACACTGGGATACAGTACTGGTGGGAACAGGTCTGTCACTGTTTTACACTGGGATACAGTACTGGTGGGGACAGGTCTGTCACTGTTTTATACTGGGATACAGTCCTGGTGGGGACAGGTCTGTCACTGTTTTATACTGGGATACAGTACTGGTGGGGACAGGTCTGTCACTGTTTTATACTGGGATACAGTACTGGAGGAGACGGGTCTGTCACTGTTTTATACAGGGATACAGTACTGGTGGAGACAGGTCTGTCACTGTTTTATACTGGGATACAGTACTGGTGGAGACAGGTCTGTCACTGTTTTATACTGGGATACAGTACTGGTGGGGACAGGTCTGTCACTGTTTTACACTTGGATACAGTACTGGTGGGGACAGGTCTGTCACTGTTTTGCACTTGGATACAGTATTGGTGGGGACAGGTCTGTCACTGTTTTACACTTGGATACAGTACTGGTGGGGACAGGTCTGTCACTGTTTTATACTGGGATACATTACTGGAGGAGACAGGTCTGTCACTGTTTTACACTGGGATACAGTACTGGTGGGGACAGGTCTGTCACTGTTTTCTACTGGGATACAGTACTGGAGGAGACAGGTCTGTCACTGTTTTACACTGGGATACAGTACTGGTGGGGACAGGTCTGTCACTGTTTTACACTGGGATACAGTACTGGTGGGGACAGGTCTGTCACTGTTTTACACTGGGATACAGTACTGGTGGGGACAGGTCTGTCACTGTTTTACACTGGGATACAGTACTGGTGGGGACAGGTCTGTCACTGTTTTACACTGGGATACAGGACTGGTGGGGACAGGTCTGTCACTGTTTTATACTGGGATACAGTCCTGGTGGGGACAGGTCTGTCACTGTTTTATACTGGGATACAGTACTGGTGGGGACAGGTCTGTCACTGTTTTACACTGGGATACAGTACTGGTGGGGACAGGTCTGTCACTGTTTTCCAATGGGATACAGTACTGGTGGGGACAGGTCTGTCACTGTTTTATACTGGGATACAGTACTGGAGGAGACAGGTCTGTCACTTTTTTATACTGGGATACAGTACTGGTGGAGACAGGTCTGTCACTGTTTTATACTGGGATACAGTACTGGTGGGGACAGGTCTGTCACTGTTTTACACTGGGATACAGTACTGGTGGGGACAGGTCTGTCACTGTTTTATACTGGGATACAGTCCTGGTGGGGACAGGTCTGTCACTGTTTTATACTGGGATACAGTCCTGGTGGGGACAGGTCTGTCACTTTTTTATACTGGGATACAGTACTGGTGGGGACAGGTCTGTCACTGTTTTACACTGGGATACAGTACTGGTGGGGACAGGTCTGTCACTGTTTTATACTGGGATACAGTACTGGTGGGGACAGGTCTGTCACTGTTTTATACTGGGATACAGTCCTGGTGGGGACAGGTCTGTCACTGTTTTATACTGGGATACAGTACTGGTGGGGACAGGTCTGTCACTTTTTTATACTGGGATACAGTACTGGTGGAGACAGGTCTGTCACTGTTTTATACTGGGATACAGTACTGGTGGGGACAGGTCTGTCACTGTTTTACACTTGGATACAGTACTGGTGGGGACAGGTCTGTCACTGTTTTACACTTGGATACAGTTTTGGTGGGGACAGGTCTGTCACTGTTTTACACTTGGATACAGTACTGGTGGGGACAGGTCTGTCACTGTTTTATACTGGGATACATTACTGGAGGAGACAGGTCTGTCACTGTTTTACACTGGGATACAGTACTGGTGGGGACAGGTCTGTCACTGTTTTACACTGGGATACAGTACTGGAGGAGACAGGTCTGTCACTGTTTTATACTGGGATACAGTACTGGAGGAGACAGGTCTGTCACTGTTTTACACTGGGATACAGTACTGGAGGAGACAGGTCTGTCACTGTTTTACACTGAGATACAGTACTGGAGGAGACAGGTCTGTCACTGTTTTATACTGGGATACAGTACTGGTGGGGACAGGTCTGTCACTGTTTTACACTGGGATACAGTACTGGTGGGGACAGGTCTGTCACTGTTTTACACTGAGATACAGTACTGGAGGAGACAGGTCTGTCACTGTTTTATACTGGGATACAGTACTGGTGGAGATAGGTCTGTCACTGTTTTATAGTGGGATACAGTACTGGAGGAGACAGGTCTGTCCCTGTTTTACACTGGGATACAGCACTGGAGGAGACCGGTCTGTCACTGTTTTACACTGAGATACAGTACTGGTGGGGACAGGTCTGTCACTGTTTTATACTGGGATACAGTACTGGTGGGGACAGGTCTGTCACTGTTTTACACTGAGATACAGTACTGGTGGGGACAGGTCTGTCACTATTTTACACTGGGATACAGCACTGGAGGAGACAGGTCTGTCACTGTTTTATACTGGGATACAGTACTGGTGGGGACAGGTCTGTCACTGTTTTACACTGGGATACAGTACTGGTGGGGACAGGTCTGTCACTGTTTTACACTGAGATACAGTACTGGAGGAGACAGGTCTGTCACTGTTTTATACTGGGATACAGTCCTGGTGGGGACAGGTCTGTCACTGTTTTATACAGGGATACAGTACTGGTGGGGACAGGTCTGTCACTGTTTTATACTGGGATACAGTACTGGTGGAGATAGGTCTGTCACTGTTTTATACTGGGATACAGTACTGGTGGGGACAGGTCTGTCACTGTTTTACACTGAGATACAGTACTGGAGGAGACAGGTCTGTCACTGTTTTATACTGGGATACAGTCCTGGTGGGGACAGGTCTGTCACTGTTTTATACTGGGATACAGTACTGGTGGGGACAGGTCTGTCACTGTTTTACACTGGGATACAGTACTGGAGGAGACAGGTCTGTCACTGTTTACACTGAGATACAGTACTGGAGGAGACAGGTCTGTCACTGTTTTACACTGAGATACAGTACTGGTGGAGACAGGTCTGTCACTGTTTTACACTGGGATACAGTACTGGAGGAGACAGGTCTGTCACTGTTTTATACTGAGATACAGTTCTGGTGGAGACAGGTCTGTCACTGTTTTACACTGAGATACAGTACTGGTGGAGACAGGTCTGTCACTGTTTTACACTGAGATACAGTACTGGTGGAGACAGGTCTGTCACTGTTTTACACTGGGATACAGTACTGGAGGAGACAGGTCTGTCACTGTTTTTTACTGAGATACAGTACTGGTGGGGACAGGTCTGTCACTGTTTTACACTGAGATACAATACTGGAGGAGACAGGTCTGTCACTGTTTTACACTGAGATACAGTACTGGAGGAGACAGGTCTGTCACTGTTTTACACTGAGATAAAGTACTGGTGGAGACAGGTCTGTCACTGTTTTACACTGGGAGACAGTACTGGAGGAGACAGGTCTGTCACTGTTTTACACTGGGATACAGTACTGGTGGGGACAGGTCTGTCACTGTTTTACACTGGGATGCAGTACTGGTGGGGACAGGTCTGTCACTGTTTTACACTGAGATACAGTACTGGTGGGGACAGGCCTGTCACTGTTTTATACTGGGATACAGTCCTGGTGGGGACAGGTCTGTCAATGTTTTATACTGGGATACAGTACTGGTGGGGACAGGTCTGTCACTGTTTTATACTGGGATACAGTACTGGAGGAGACAGGTCTGTCACTGTTTTATACTGGGATACAGTACTGGAGGAGACAGGTCTATCACTGTTTTACACTGAGATACAGTACTGGAGGAGACAGGTCTGTCACTGTTTTACACTGAGATACAGTACTGGTGGAGACAGGTCTGTCACTGTTTTACACTGGGATACAGTACTGGAGGAGACAGGTCTGTCACTGTTTTACACTGGGATACAGTACTGGTGGGGACAGGTCTGTCACTGTTTTACACTGGGATACAGTACTGGTGGGAACAGGTCTGTCACTGTTTAACACTGGGATACAGTACTGGTGGGGACAGGTCTGTCACTGTTTTATACTGGGATACAGTCCTGGTGGGGACAGGTCTGTCACTGTTTTATACTGGGATACAGTACTGGTGGGGACAGGTCTGTCACTGTTTTATACTGGGATACAGTACTGGAGGAGACAGGTCTGTCACTGTTTTATACTGGGATACAGTACTGGTGGAGACAGGTCTGTCACTGTTTTATACTGGGATACAGTACTGGTGGAGACAGGTCTGTCACTGTTTTATACTGGGATACAGTACTGGTGGGGACAGGTCTGTCACTGTTTTACACTTGGATACAGTACTGGTGGGGACAGGTCTGTCACTGTTTTGCACTTGGATACAGTATTGGTGGCGACAGGTCTGTCACTGTTTTACACTTGGATACAGTACTGGTGGGGACAGGTCTGTCACTGTTTTATACTGGGATACATTACTGGAGGAGACAGGTCTGTCACTGTTTTACACTGGGATACAGTACTGGTGGGGACAGGTCTGTCACTGTTTTACACTGGGATACAGTACTGGTGGGGACAGGTCTGTCACTGTTTTACACTGGGATACAGTCCTGGTGGGGACAGGTCTGTCACTGTTTTATACTGGGATACAGTACTGGTGGGGACAGGTCTGTCACTGTTTTACACTGGGATACAGTACTGGTGGGGACAGGTCTGTCACTGTTTTCCACTGGGATACAGTACTGGTGGGGACAGGTCTGTCACTGTTTTATACTGGGATACAGTACTGGAGGAGACAGGTCTGTCACTGTTTTATACTGGGATACAGTACTGGTGGAGACAGGTCTGTCACTGTTTTATACTGGGATACAGTACTGGTGGAGACAGGTCTGTCACTGTTTTATACTGGGATACAGTACTGGTGGGGACAGGTCTGTCACTGTTTTACACTTGGATACAGTACTGGTGGGGACAGGTCTGTCACTGTTTTACACTTGGATACAGTATTGGTGGGGACAGGTCTGTCACTGTTTTACACTTGGATACAGTACTGGTGGGGACAGGTCTGTCACTGTTTTATACCGGGATACATTACTGGAGGAGACAGGTCTGTCACTGTTTTACACTGGGATACAGTACTGGTGGGGACAGGTCTGTCACTGTTTTACACTGGGATACAGTACTGGAGGAGACAGGTCTGTCACTGTTTTACACTGGGATACAGTACTGGAGGAGACAGGTCTGTCACTGTTTTACACTGAGATACAGTACTGGAGGAGACAGGTCTGTCACTGTTTTATACTGGGATACAGTACTGGTGGGGACAGGTCTGTCACTGTTTTACACTGGGATACAGTACTGGTGGGGACAGGTCTGTCACTGTTTTACACTGAGATACAGTACTGGAGGAGACAGGTCTGTCACTCTTTTACACTGGGATACAGTACTGGTGGGGACTGGTCTGTCACTGTTTTATACTGGGATACAGTACTGGTGGGGACAGGTCTGTCACTGTTTTATACTGGGATACAGTACTGGTGGGGACAGGTCTGTCACTGTTTTATACTGGGATACAGTACTGGTGGAGATAGGTCTGTCACTGTTTTATAGTGGGATACAGTACTGGAGGAGACAGGTCTGTCACTGTTTTAGACTGGGATACAGCACTGGAGGAGACCGGTCTGTCACTGTTTTACACTGAGATACAGTACTGGTGGGGACAGGTCTGTCACTGTTTTATACTGGGATACAGTACTGGTGGGGACAGGTCTGTCACTGTTTTACACTGAGATACAGTACTGGTGGGGACAGGTCTGTCACTATTTTACACTGGGATACAGCACTGGAGGAGACAGGTCTGTCACTGTTTTATACTGGGATACAGTACTGGTGGGGACAGGTCTGTCACTGTTTTACACTGGGATACAGTACTGGTGGGGACAGGTCTGTCACTGTTTTACACTGAGATACAGTACTGGAGGAGACAGGTCTGTCACTGTTTTATACTGGGATACAGTCCTGGTGGGGACAGGTCTGTCACTGTTTTATACTGGGATACAGTACTGGTGGGGACAGGTCTGTCACTGTTTTACACTGGGATACAGTACTGGTGGGGACGGGTCTGTCACTGTTTTATACTGGGATACAGTACTGGTGGAGACAGGTCTGTCACTGTTTTATAGTGGGATACAGTACTGGAGGAGACAGGTCTGTCACTGTTTTATACTGGGATACAGCACTGGAGGAGACAGGTCTGTCACTGTTTTACACTGAGATACAGTACTGGTGGGGACAGGTCTGTCACTGTTTTATACTGGGATACAGTACTGGTGGGGACAGGTCTGTCACTATTTTACACTGGGATACAGCACTGGAGGAGACAGGTCTGTCACTGTTTTATACTGGGATACAGTACTGGTGGGGACAGGTCTGTCACTGTTTTATACTGGGATACAGTACTGGTGGGGACAGGTCTGTCACTGTTTTACACTGAGATACAGCACTGGAGGAGACAGGTCTGTCACTGTTTTATACTGGGATACAGTCCTGGTGGGGACAGGTCTGTCACTGTTTTATACTGGGATACAGTACTGGTGGGGACAGGTCTGTCACTGTTTTACACTGGGATGCAGTACTGGAGGAGACAGGTCTGTCACTGTTTTACACTGAGATACAGTACTGGAGGAGACAGGTCTGTCACTGTTTTACACTGAGATACAGTACTAGTGGAGACAGGTCTGTCACTGTTTTACACTGGGATACAGTACTGGAGGAGACAGGTCTGTCACTGTTTTATACTGAGATACAGTTCTGGTGGAGACAGGTCTGTCACTGTTTTACACTGAGATACAGTACTGGTGGAGACAGGTCTGTCACTGTTTTACACTGGGATACAGTACTGGAGGAGACAGGTCTGTCACTGTTTTATACTGAGATACAGTACTGGTGGGGACAGGTCTGTCACTGTTTTACACTGAGATACAGTACTGGTGGGGACAGGTCTGTCACTGTTTTACACTGAGATACAGTACTGGTGGGGACAGGTCTGTCACTGTTTTACACTGGGATACAGTACTGGAGGAGACAGGTCTGTCACTATTTTACACTGGGATACAGTACTGGTGGGGACAGGTCTGTCACTGTTTTACACTGGGATACAGTACTGGTGGGGACAGGTCTGTCACTGTTTTACACTGAGACACAGTACAGGTGGGGACAGGTCTGTCACTGTTTTATACTGGGATACAGTCCTTGTGGGGACAGGTCTGTCACTGTTTTATACAGGGATACAATACTGGTGGGACAGGTCTGTCACTGTTTTGTACTGGGATACAGTACTGGAGGACACAGGTCTGTCACTGTTTTACACTGGGATACAGTACTGGAGGAGACAGGTCTGTCACTGTTTTACACTGGGATACAGTACTGGTGGGGACAGGTCTGTCACTGTTTTACACTGGGATGCAGTACTGGTGGGGACAGGTCTGTCACTGTTTTACACTGAGATACAGTACTGGTGGGGACAGGTCTGTCACTGTTTTACACTGAGATACAGTACTGGTGGGGACAGGTCTGTCACTGTTTTATACTGGGATACAGTACTGGTGGGGACAGGTCTGTCACTGTTTTATACTGGGATACAGTACTGGAGGAGACAGGTCTGTCACTGTTTTATACTGGGATACAGTACTGGAGGAGACAGGTCTATAACTGTTTTACACTGAGATACAGTACTGGAGGAGACAGGTCTGTCACTGTTTTACACTGAGATACAGTACTGGTGGAGACAGGTCTGTCACTGTTTTATACTGGGATACAGTACTGGAGGAGACAGGTCTGTCACTGTTTTACACTGGGATACAGTACTGGTGGGGACAGGTCTGTCACTGTTTTACACTGGGATACAGTACTGGTGGGGACAGGTCTGTCACTGTTTTACACTGGGATACAGTACTGGTGGGGACAGGTCTGTCACTGTTTTATACTGGGATACAGTCCTGGTGGGGACAGGTCTGTCACTGTTTTATACTGGGATACAGTACTGGTGGGGACAGGTCTGTCACTGTTTTATACTGGGATACAGTACTGGAGGAGACAGGTCTGTCACTGTTTTATACTGGGATACAGTACTGGTGGAGACAGGTCTGTCACTGTTTTATACTGGGATACAGTACTGGTGGAGACAGGTCTGTCACTGTTTTATACTGGGATACAGTACTGGTGGGGACAGGTCTGTCACTGTTTTACACTTGGATACAGTACTGGTGGGGACAGGTCTGTCACTGTTTTGCACTTGGATACAGTATTGGTGGGGACAGGTCTGTCACTGTTTTACACTTGGATACAGTACTGGTGGGGACAGGTCTGTCACTGTTTTATACTGGGATACATTACTGGAGGAGACAGGTCTGTCACTGTTTTACACTGGGATACAGTACTGGTGGGGACAGGTCTGTCACTGTTTTCTACTGGGATACAGTACTGGAGGAGACAGGTCTGTCACTGTTTTACACTGGGATACAGTACTGGTGGGGACAGGTCTGTCACTGTTTTACACTGGGATACAGGACTGGTGGGGACAGGTCTGTCACTGTTTTATACTGGGATACAGTCCTGGTGGGGACAGGTCTGTCACTGTTTTATACTGGGATACAGTACTGGTGGGGACAGGTCTGTCACTGTTTTACACTGGGATACAGTACTGGTGGGGACAGGTCTGTCACTGTTTTCCACTGGGATACAGTACTGGTGGGGACAGGTCTGTCACTGTTTTATACTGGGATACAGTACTGGAGGAGACAGGTCTGTCACTGTTTTATACTGGGATACAGTACTGGTGGAGACAGGTCTGTCACTGTTTTATACTGGGATACAGTACTGGTGGGGACAGATCTGTCACTGTTTTACACTTGGATACAGTACTGGTGGGGACAGGTCTGTCACTGTTTTACACTTGGATACAGTATTGGTGGGGACAGGTCTGTCACTGTTTTACACTTGGATACAGTACTGGTGGGGACAGGTCTGTCACTGTTTTATACTGGGATACATTACTGGAGGAGACAGGTCTGTCACTGTTTTACACTGGGATACAGTACTGGTGGGGACAGGTCTGTCACTGTTTTACACTGGGATACAGTACTGGAGGAGACAGGTCTGTCACTGTTTTACACTGGGATACAGTACTGGAGGAGACAGGTCTGTCACTGTTTTACACTGGGATACAGTACTGGTGGGGACAGGTCTGTCACTGTTTTACACTGGGATACAGTACTGGTGGGGACAGGTCTGTCACTGTTTTACACTGAGATACAGTACTGGTGGGGACAGATCTGTCACTGTTTTACACTTGGATGCAGTACTGGTGGGGACAGGTCTGTCACTGTTTTACACTGGGATACATTACTGGTGGAGACAGGTCTGTCACTGTTTTACACTGGGATACAGTACTGGAGGGGACAGGTCTGTCACTGTTTTACGCTGGGATACAGTACTGGAGGAGACAGGTCTGTCACTGTTTTACACTGAGATACAGTACTGGTGGGGACAGGTCTGTCACTGTTTTACACTGAGATACAGTACTGGTGGAGACAGGTCTGTCACTGTTTTACACTGGGATACAGTACTGGTGGAGACAGGATTGTCACTGTTTTATACTGGGATACAGTACTGGAGGAGACAGGTCTGTCACTGTTTTATACTGGGATACAGTACTGGAGGAGACAGGTCTGTCACTGTTTTATACTGAGATACAGTGCTGGAGGAGACAGGTCTGTCAATGTTTTATACTGAGATCCAGTACTGGAGGAGACAGGTCTGTCACTGTTTTATACTGGGATACAGTACTGGTGGGGACAGGTCTGTCACTGTTTTATACTGGGATACAGTACTGGAGGAGACAGATCTGTTACTGTTTTATACTGAGATACAGTACTGGAGGAGACAGGTCTGTCACTGTTTTATACCGGGATACAGTACTGGAGGAGACAGGTCTGTCACTGTTTTACACTGGGATACAGTACTGGAGGAGACAGGTCTGTCACTGTTTTATACTGAGATACAGTACTGGAGGAGATAGGTCTGTCACTGTTTTACACTGGGATACAGTACTGGAGGAGACAGGTCTGTCACTGTTTTACACTGGGATACAGTACTGGAGGAGACAGGTCTGTCACTGTTTTACACTGGGATACAGTACTGGTGGGGACTGGTCTGTCACTGTTTTACACTGGGATACAGTACTGGTGGGGACTGGTCTGTCACTGTTTTACACTGGGATACAGTACTGGTGCAGACAGGTCTGTCACTGTTTTACACTGGGATACAGTACTGGAGGAGACAGGTCTGTCACTGTTTTACACTGGGATACAGTACTGGTGGGGACTGGTCTGTCACTGTTTTACTCTGGGATACAGTACTGGTGGGGACAGGTCTGTCACGATAGCCTATGGACACCTTACCCTCAGAGTAAGCTGAGTGCTAACTCTCCACCTATGCTAAGAGTTGCTATAACTAACACTCTGTCCTGTATTCGTGAATTGCAATGGTTCGTCAGTCACGAAGAAATTAATGAAGGAGATGAGTGATCAATAACAAAGCACTTGTCAGTGATGGACTCCACCTGGCTGGGTCACTGCTGTACTGCTTGACTTGCCCTGGCCCATGCTATCTTATCTTTGCATACTGAACAGCTCATGTCACAGGAAACGCACTGAGTGCTTTAAAACACACACACACACACACTCTATCGGAGGCACCTGATTTATAAAGGCGGACTCTGTCACTCTGCTATAACACTTAAATCAGAGATGGGCTTTCACTTCCACCCTTCTACAGGACTCCTCTTCTGAAGGTACACCCCTGTTTACAAACAGTTGTACAGCGTGCCTCACGCCCACTGTCCAGGCAGTCAATACTGACAGCAGATTTAACCATGGTCTGCTCAACCAAGACTGTTCCTGATCCTGACCATGGCCCAAACAACAAACAGAAACTGCTAGAGGTCTGTCACTACAGTCTATGGACACCTTAACCTCAGAGTGAGCTGAGTGCTAACTCTCCACTCATGCCAGGAGTTGCTATGGGTAACACTGCAAACTTCTATTAGAAGAGGAGCTGGGGAGTTCTCCCTGGTGTTCTGGCCAATAATTTTTGCTCAACAAATATTAAAATTGATGAATGGTCATTGCTTTTATGGGATCTTGCTGTGTACAATTTGGCTGCTGCATTTCCTACACTACAACAGTGACTGACCTTCATAAAGTGCTTCATTGCTGTAAAACACTTCAGGATGTCCCGAGGTTGTGAAAGAGGTTATATAAATGCAGGACCGAGATGGGGAGCATGAAAGAGGGGAGAGAGGTGGGAGGATCACGAGACGGGGGAGCAAGAGGGAGAGAAAGGGATACATACAAACACGCAAAAAGAGAGGGGGGGAGAGAGAGAGAGGGGTTGAGATTTAATGAGTGTGCACACTCACAAGCGCATGTACAAACTGGCAGAGGTGAAGTGATAATGACTTTAAAAAAAATTCATTCACAGGATGTGGGTGTCACTGGCCAGGCCAGCATTAATTGTCCATCTCTAATTGCCCTTGAGAAGGTGGTGGTGAGCTGCCTTCTTGAACCGCTGCAGTCCATGTGGGATAGGTACACTCACAGTGCTGTTAGGTGACATTGTAGAGATTAGATACAATTGAGTGGCTTGCTAGGCATTTAAGAGAGCGTGTAAGAGTCAACCACATTGCTGTGGATCTGGAGTCACATGTAGGCCAGACCAGGTAAGGACAGCAGATTTCCTTCCCCAAAGGACATTAGTGAACCAGATGGGTTTTTACAACAATCGACAATGGTTTCATGGCCATCATTAGACTAGCTTTTAATTCCAGATTTGAACCCATATCCCCAGAGCAATACCCTGGGTCTCTGCGTTACTAGTCCAGTGACAATATCACTACGCCACTGTCTTGCCTCTGTTGCTGATTAATCGTATTATTGCAGATTTCCTGCACAAGGAGTTTTGATTACAGAGATACAAGTTGAAGTCTATGGTACCCCTTATCAGCCACTGACTGAAAGCTGGGTGCTGGTCAGTGCAGCCAAGCACAGAAATATTGTACAAACACACCTTGTGCTCCCCTGCCACCCGTTAAAGGTTGCACTGTTTTAAATTCTGCCAATTAGAATGGGTGAGAATGAGGAACACACCCATTCTAAAACAGTGACATGCACCCAGATGAGAAAGGGCTTAACAAACACAGCCCGATATTAGTGTCAAAATAACGGACAAGGGGGGGGGGGTTGAAATTGGGTTTGTCACAGTGCATGTTTATGCACCGAATAGGGCATTGAGGGTTAGGATCCAGTGTAGAGTTACTGCAGCAAGGGACCATGAAATGAAATATAAGCATTTACAAGGGCTTGAGGCAAAAGATCATGTTCCAAAAACAAAGAGTCAAAAGCTTCTTCCAGTTTCACAATCTTAACAGAGAGATTTTGATGTGGAGAGGGTGGATAAGGACAGTGTAGTTTCCGATGAGAGGGTGGATAAGGACAGTATAGTTTCTGATGAGAGGGTGGATAAGGACAGTGTAGTTTCTGATGAGAGGGTGGATAAGGACAGTGTAGTTTCTGATGAGAGGGTGGATAAGGACAGTGTAGTTTCTGATGAGAGGGTGGATAAGGACAGTATAGTTTTTGATGAGAGGGTGGATAAGGACAGCATAGTTTCTGATGAGAGGGTGGATAAGGACAGTGTAGTTTCTGATGAGAGGGTGGATAAGGACAGTGTAGTTTCTGATGAGAGGGTGGATAAGGACAGTGTAGTTTCTGATGAGAGGGTGGATAAGGACAGTATAGTTTCTGATGAGAGGGTGGATAAGGACAGTGTAGTTTCTGATGAGAGGGTGGATAAGGACAGTATAGTTTCTGATGAGAGGGTGGATAAGGACAGTATAGTTTCTGATGAGAGGGTGGATAAGGACAGTGTAGTTTCTGATGAGAGGGTGGATAAGGACAGTATAGTTTCTGATGAGAGGGTGGATAAGGACAGTGTAGTTTCTGATGAGAGGGTGGATAAGGACAGTATAGTTTCTGATGAGAGGGTGGATAAGGACAGTGTAGTTTCTGATGAGAGGGTGGATAAGGACAGTATAGTTTCTGATGAGAGGGTGGATAAGGACAGTATAGTTTCTGATGAGAGGGTGGATAAGGACAGTGTAGTTTCTGATGAGAGGGTGGATAAGGACAGTGTAGTTTCTGATGAGAGGGTGGATAAGGACAGTACAGTTTCTGATGAGAGGGTGGATAAGGAGAGTATAGTTTCTGATGAGAGGGTGGATAAGGACAGTATAGTTTCTGATGAGAGGGTGGATAAGGACAGTATAGTTTCTGATGAGAGGGTGGATAAGGACAGTATAGTTTCTGATGAGAGGGTGGATAAGGACAGTATAGTTTCTGATGAGAGGGTGGATAAGGACAGTATAGTTTCTGATGAGAGGGTGGATAAGGACAGTGTAGTTTTTGATGAGAGGGTGGATAAGGACAGTGTAGTTTCTGATGAGAGGGTGGATAAGGACAGTGTAGTTTCTGATGAGAGGGTGGATAAGGACAGTATAGTTTCTGATGAGAGGGTGGATAAGGACAGTGTAGTTTCTGATGATAGGGTGGATAATGACAGTGTAGTTTCTGATGAGAGGGTGGATAAGGACAGTGTAGTTTCTGATGATAGGGTGGATAATGACAGTGTAGTTTCTGATGAGAGGGTGGATAAGGACAGTGTAGTTTTTGATGAGAGGGTGGATAAGGACAGTGTAGTTTCTGATGAGAGGGTGGATAAGGACAGTGTAGTTTTTGATGTGGAGAGAGGGTGGATAAGGACAGTGTAGTTTTTGATGAGTGGGTGGATAAGGACAGTGTAGTTTCTGATGAGAGGGTGGATAAGGACAGTGTAGTTTTTGATGAGAGGGTGGATAAGGACAGTGTAGTTTTTGATGTGGAGAGAGGGTGGATAAGGACAGTGTAGTTTTTGATGAGTGGGTGGATAAGGACAGTGTAGTTTCTGATGAGAGGATGGATAAGGACAGTGTAGTTTTTGATGAGAGGGTGGATAAGGACAGTGTACTTTTTGATGAGAGGGTGGATAAGGACAGTGTAGTTTCTGATGAGAGGGTGAATAGGACAGTGTAGTTTTTGATGAGAGGGTGGATAAGGACAGTGTAGTTTTTGATGTGGAGAGAGGGTGGATAAGGACAGTGTAGTTTTTGATGAGTGGGTGGATAAGGACAGTGTAGTTTCTGATGAGAGGGTGGATAAGGACAGTGTAGATTTTGATGAGAGGGTGGATAAGGACAGTATAGTTTTTGACGAGAGGGTGGATAAGGACAGTGTAGTTTCTGATGAGAGGGTGGATAAGGACAGTGTAGATTTTGATGAGAGGGTGGATAAGGACAGTGTGGTTTCTATTGAGCGGGTGGATAAGGACAGTATAGTATCTGATGAGAGGGTGGATAAGGACAGTGTAGGTTTTGATGTGGAGAGAGGGTGGATAAGGACAGTGTAGTTTTTGATGAGAGGGTGGATAAGGACAGTGTAGTTTCTGATGAGAGGGTGGATAAGGACAGTGTTGTTTTTGATGTGGAGAGAGAGGGTGGATAAGGACAGTATAGTTTTTGATGTGGAGAGAGGGTGGATAAGGACAGTATAGTTTTTGATGTGGAGAGAGGGTGGATAAGGACAGTATAGTTTTTGATGTGGAGAGAGGGTGGATAAGGACAGTATAGTTTTTGATGTGGAGAGAGGGTGGATAAGGACAGTGTAGTTTTTGATGTGGAGAGTGGGTGGATAAGGACAGTGTAGTTTTTGATGTGGAGAGAGAGGGTGGATAAGGACAGTGTAGTTTTTGATGTGGAGAGTGGGTGGATAAGGACAGTGTAGTTTTTGATGTGGAGAGAGAGGGTGGATAAGGACAGTGTTGTTTTTGATGTGGAGAGTGGGTGGATAAGGACAGTGTAGTTTTTGATGTGGAGAGAGAGGGTGGATAAGGACAGTGTAGTTTTTGATGTGGAGAGAGAGGGTGGATAAGGACAGTGTAGTTTTTGATGTGGAGAGAGGGTGGATAAGGACAGTGTAGTTTTTGATGTGGAGAGAGAGGGTGGATAAGGACAGTGTAGTTTTTGATGTGGAGAGAGAGGGTGGATAAGGACAGTGTAGTTTTTGATGTGGAGAGAGGGTGGATCAGGACAGTGTAGTTTTTGATGTGGAGAGAGGGTGGATAAGGACAGTGTAGTTTTTGATGTGGAGAGAGGGTGGATAAGGACAGTGTAGTTTTTGATGTGGAGAGAGAGGGTGGATAAGGACAGTGTAGTTTTTGATGTGGAGAGTGGGTGGATAAGGACAGTGTAGTTTTTGATGTGGAGAGAGAGGGTGGATAAGGACAGTGTAGTTTTTGATGTGGAGAGAGAGGGTGGATAAGGACAGTGTAGTTTTTGATGTGGAGAGAGAGGGTGGATAAGGACAGTGTAGTTTTTGATGTGGAGAGAGGGTGGATAAGGACAGTGTAGTTTTTGATGTGGAGAGAGGGTGGATCAGGACAGTGTAGTTTTTGATGTGGAGAGAGGGTGGATAAGGACAGTGTAGTTTTTGATGTGGAGAGAGGGTGGATAAGGACAGTGTAGTTTTTGATGTGGAGAGAGAGGGTGGATAAGGACAGTGTAGTTTTTGATGAGAGGGTGGATAAGGACAGTGTAGTTTTTGATGTGGAGAGAGGGTGGATAAGGACAGTGTAGTTTTTGATGTGGAGAGAGAGGGTGGATAAGGACAGTGTAGTTTTTGATGTGGAGAGAGAGGGTGGATAAGGACAGTGTAGTTTTTGATGTGGAGAGAGAGGGTGGATAAGGACAGTGTAGTTTTTGATGTGGAGAGAGGGTGGATAAGGACAGTGTAGTTTTTGATGTGGAGAGAGAGGGTGGATAAGGACAGTGTAGTTTTTGATGTGGAGAGAGAGGGTGGATAAGGACAGTGTAGTTTTTGATGTGGAGAGAGAGGGTGGATAAGGACAGTGTACTTTTTGATGAGAGGGTGGATAAGGACAGTGTAGATTTTGATGAGAAGGTGGATAAGGACAGTGTACTTTTTGATGAGAGGGTGGATAAGGACAGTGTAGTTTTTGATGTGGAGAGAGGGTGGATAAGGACAGTATAGTTTTTGATGTGGAGAGAGGGTGGATAAGGACAGTGTAGTTTTTGATGTGGAGAGTGGGTGGATAAGGACAGTGTAGTTTTTGATGTGGAGAGAGAGGGTGGATAAGGACAGTGTAGTTTTTGATGTGGAGAGAGAGGGTGGATAAGGACAGTGTTGTTTTTGATGTGGAGAGTGGGTGGATAAGGACAGTGTAGTTTTTGATGTGGAGAGAGAGGGTGGATAAGGACAGTGTAGTTTTTGATGTGGAGAGAGAGGGTGGATAAGGACAGTGTAGTTTTTGATGTGGAGAGAGGGTGGATAAGGACAGTGTAGTTTTTGATGTGGAGAGAGGGTGGATAAGGACAGTGTAGTTTTTGATGTGGAGAGAGGGTGGATCAGGACAGTGTTGTTTTTGATGTGGAGAGAGGATGGATAAGGACAGTGTAGTTTTTGATGTGGAGAGAGGATGGATAAGGACAGTGTAGTTTTTGATGTGGAGAGAGAGGGTGGATAAGGACAGTGTAGTTTTTGATGTGGAGAGAGGATGGATAAGGACAGTGTAGTTTTTAATGTGGAGAGTGGGTGGATAAGGACAGTGTTGTTTTTGATGAGGAGAGAGGGTGGATCAGGACAGTGTAGTTTTTAATGTGGAGAGTGGGTGGATAAGGACAGTGTAGTTTTTAATGTGGAGAGTGGGTGGATAAGGACAGTGTAGTTTTTGATGTGGAGAGAGGGTGGATAAGGACAGTGTAGTTTTTAATGTGGAGAGTGGGTGGATAAGGACAGTGTAGTTTTTAATGTGGAGAGTGGGTGGATAAGGACAGTGTAGTTTTTGATGTGGAGAGAGGGTGGATAAGGACAGTGTAGTTTTTAATGTGGAGAGTGGGTCGATAAGGACAGTGTAGTTTTTGATGTGGAGAGAGGGTGGATAAGGACAGTGTAGTTTTTAATGTGGAGAGTGGGTGGATAAGGACAGTGTAGTTTTTAATGTGGAGAGTGGGTGGATAAGGACAGTGTAGTTTTTAATGTGGAGAGTGGGTGGATAAGGACAGTGTAGTTTTTGATGTGGAGAGTGGGTGGATAAGGACAGTGTAGTTTTTGATGTGGAGAGAGGGTGGATAAGGACAGTGTTGTTTTTGATGTGGAGAGAGGGTGGATCAGGACAGTGTAGTTTTTGATGTGGAGAGAGGGTGGATAAGGACAGTGTAGTTTTTGATGTGGAGAGAGGGTGGATCAGGACAGTGTTGTTTTTGATGTGGAGAGAGGATGGATAAGGACAGTGTAGTTTTTGATGTGGAGAGAGGATGGATAAGGACAGTGTAGTTTTTAATGTGGAGAGTGGGTGGATAAGGACAGTGTAGTTTTTGATGTGGAGAGTGGGTGGATAAGGACAGTGTAGTTTTTGATGTGGAGAGAGGATGGATAAGGACAGTGTAGTTTTTAATGTGGAGAGTGGGTGGATAAGGACAGTGTAGTTTTTGATGTGGAGAGTGGGTGGATAAGGACAGTGTAGTTTTTGATGTGGAGAGAGGATGGATAAGGACAGTGTAGTTTTTGATGTGGAGAGAGGATGGATAAGGACAGTGTAGTTTTTAATGTGGAGAGTGGGTGGATAAGGACAGTGTAGTTTTTGATGTGGAGAGTGGGTGGATAAGGACAGTGTAGTTTTTGATGTGGAGAGAGGATGGATAAGGACAGTGTAGTTTTTAATGTGGAGAGTGGGTGGATAAGGACAGTGTAGTTTTTGATGTGGAGAGAGGGTGGATAAGGACAGTGTAGTTTTTGATGTGGAGAGTGGGTGGATAAGGACAGTGTAGTTTTTGATGTGGAGAGAGGATGGATAAGGACAGTGTAGTTTTTAATGTGGAGAGTGGGTGGATAAGGACAGTGTTGTTTTTGATGAGGAGAGAGGGTGGATCAGGACAGTGTAGTTTTTGATGTGGAGAGAGGGTGGATAAGGACAGTGTAGTTTTTGATGTGGAGAGAGGGTGGATCAGGACAGTGTTGTTTTTGATGTGGAGAGAGGGTGGATAAGGACAGTGTAGTTTTTGATGAGGAGAGAGGGTGGATAAGGACAGTGTAGTTTTTGATGTGGAGAGAGGGTGGATAAGGACAGTGTTGTTTTTGATGTGGAGAGAGGGTGGATAAGGACAGTGTAGTTTTTGATGTGGAGAGTGGGTGGATAAGGACAGTGTTGTTTTTGATGTGGAGAGAGGGTGGATCAGGACAGTGCAGTTGATGTTCTATATATGGACCTCTAACAGGCCATTAATAAGATAACCACTTATTAGGCTTGTTAGCAAAACTGAAGCCCATGGAATAGTCGTGGTATCAGCAATGGACACAAAATTGGCTAAAGGACAAAGAGAGTTGTAGTTTCTGGCTGTTTTTTTGAACTCGGAGGTGGTGGACCGTGGTGTTCTCCAGACTTCTGTTCTTGGACCACTGCAGTTTGAGATTTATTTTCAATCCTTGGACTTGGGGATAAAAGACTTAATTTGGAAATTGGAAACTGCTGACACAAAACCTAGAAGTCTAGTACACAGTGAGGATGATGGACTTCAAAACAACAGGCTGGTGGAATGGGTGCACACATTTTAGATGAAATTTAAATCCAGTAAAGTGTGAGGTAACATATTTTGAGAGGAAGAACAATGAGAGACTATACATGGGAAATGGTATAATTTTAAAATAGGAGCAGGAAGAGAGCGAGCGTTGGGGGTATTTGTACACTGAACTTTGAAGGTGGCAGGACAGGTTAACAAAGCAGTTAATAAAGGTTTGGGGATCCTGAGCTTTCTAAATGGAAGCACAGAGCACAAAAACCAGGAAATTATGCTAAACCATTATAAAACACTAGTTTGGAGCCAGCTTCAGTATGGTGACCAATTCTGGGCACCACACTTTAGGAAGGACAAGGTGGCTTTGGAGAGGGTACAGAAGAGATTTACAAGAATGGTTCTTCTCCTTGCAGCAGAGAAGAACAGGAAATTTGATAGACGTGTTGAAAATCATAGCAGCATAGGAATAGGAGGAGTAGGCCATTCAGTCCCTCAAGCCTGCTCCGCAATTCAGCTGGATCATGGCTGATCTTCTACCTCAACATACTCAAATGACTGAGTCTCCACAGTCCTCTGGGCTAGAGAATTCCACAGATTCACCACCCTTAGAGAAGAAATTTCTCATCTCAGTCTTAAATGCCCGCCCCTTATTCTGAGACTGTGTCCCCTAGTTTTAGACCTCCCCCCCGCATCCCCCCCCACCCCCCAGCCAGGGGGAACATCCTGCCTGTATTAACCATGAAACTATCTATTGTCAGCACAGGATATAAGACATGCATTTATATACGTGATAATGACTAGCTCACTGCTTTAATAATATTAGTGAAGTAAATATTGACCAGGATGCCAGGGACAACTCTCCTGCTCTTCTTCAAATCGTGTGCACAATTGTTTTCACCCACCTGAGAGGATAGACAAGAATTCACTTTAATGTCTCATCCGAGAGTTGGCATTCGAGCTCAGCACTGTACCTACCAACCCCCCCCCCCCTCCCCCACCATTAGTGCGGCACTCCCTCAGCACTGACCCTCCGACAGTGCGGCACTCCCTCGGCACTGACCCTCCGACAGTGCGGCACTCCCTCGGCACTGACCCTCCGACAGTGCGGCACTCCCTCGGCACCGACCCTCCGACAGTGCGGCACTCCCTCGGCACTGACCCTCCGACAGTGCAGCACTCCCTCGGCACTGATCTTTTGTGTAATTAACTTACCTTCCCCCCCAGAATCCATCTTATCTGGTGAACCGTTTTTCATTGCCTGAGCGGGGCGAGGGTGGTGAGGAAGAGGAATTTACCCAGAGTATTACTCCTCCTGCCTTCCTGGCCCTGGGTTTTTTGCCTCTCCCTGCTGATTACATGGCAGTGGAGTTGTAGCAGGTGCATCTGGTTGTGATGCTGCAGCCATCAGGAGTGGGGACCTTAAACATTCTACTCTTGGCTTGATTTCCTTCTCTTTCCCTCTGCTCAACTCCATTGCTATCAGTCTCCCTTCTCCTGCTTGCAGAATGCAGTTTTAATATAAGCGTACAGTAGTGCAGTGGTCATGTTACTGGTCTCGCAATCCAAAAGGTCTGGACTAATGATCCAGAGACATTAGTTCAAATCCTACCACAGCAGCTGGGAAATTTAAAATCCGCCAATACAATAAATCTGGAATTAAAAAAGTTAGTCTCAGTAATGGTAACCATGGAACTACTGGATTGTCGTAAAAACCCACCTGGTTCGCTTATGAACGTCCTTTAGGGAAGGGAATCTGCTGTCCTTACCTAGTCTGGCCTATGTGTGACTCCGCACCCACAGCAATGTGGCTGACTCTTAACTGCCCTCTGAAATGACTTAGCAAGACACTCAGTTCTATCAGCCCACTGCAGAAAAGTCTAATTAATATCACTGTGGATGTAGCAACACCACATGGACTGCAGTGGTTGACCTTAGAGGTAAATTAGCCATCGGCAACAAATGCTGGCAGGGCAAGTGATGGTCACACTCCATGAACAAAGATTAAAAAAACCCTCGTGGGAATCAATGTGGTAACCAGCACTAATCTGGGTTGTGAGCAAGGGTTGTCAGCCTGAAACATTAACACACCCCACCTTCCTCTCTTCACAGATGGTTGCCTGACCTGCTGAGTGTTTCCAGCACATTGTTTGTATCGTAGCTGGCTTGGAGATGGATTTACTCAAGGGGCAAAGCAGGGTTGAGATTTTAGTGCACAGATGGTAGAAAAGAAAACAAACAGTGGCACTATCTCCATGTCACAGAACCATGGGAATGTGAACACACTGTCACCTCCCAGCCTTTGAAGCTGGGTTAAGTTTTCAACCCTACTAAAATTTCAGTAACAATCATTCCTTCCTTCCCCATTCTTCCCATCTGACCTCTGACCAGAAGGCAGCTTCAGTGTGAAGAGTTTTTCATCCATAACAGCTCTCTCTCTGGGCTGGACAGTGAGGGTTGACACCAGGCAAAACCGGAGGGGACAATTGGAATTGCACTGTGTAATGAGGCAGCTGGGTACATTAGAGTCATTTGACCAGTTATCTAGGCCGCTGCCTCCAGGCTCCGACTTATCCCCAATTTTAATCACTCCACCATTGGTGTCTGTGACTGCAGCTGTCTGGGCCCTCAGCTCTGGAATTCTCTCCCTAAACCTCTCCGCCTCTATCCTCCTTTATGACACTCCTGAATTTAACAAAGTTTTTGGTCACCTGTCTCAATATCTCCTTATGTGACTCTGTGTCAGGTTGTGCTCGATAACTCTAACGCACCTGGGGATATTTTATGACACTGAATGGTGCTACACAAATACAACTTAGTATTGCTTCTCGTACGACACTTGATACCATCGCTTGTTAGAAGGGCCAGGTCACGACACAGAAAGCGGCGTTGCATGATGGAAGAACAGGATACGCAGAACAAGAGCCGAGGCTTTATGGGAAGATGGGGAGCAGTGGCCGAAAGCTTGGCTTTTTGACAGGGCCTTTTCAAGGTGTGGAGGTACTTTAGGAGGTGCATTCCAGAGAGGGTAGGTTGAGAAAATGCACGAGAGAAAAACTGGAAATGGTGAAAGGTTGGAGGAAGTTGGAGAGAGAGAATGCGGTGAATGTGAGAGGGATTTACATTAGAACACGTACATAGGAGTTTATAGCACAGAAAGAGGCCATTCAGCCCATCTAGTACATCGATGCTTACCCTTCACACAAGCGAATAGGTCCAATTATACTTAAATAAAAACAAGAAATGCTGGAAACACTCAGCAGGTTTGGCAGCATCTGTGGAGAGAAGCAGAGTTAACGTTTCAGGTCAGTGACCCTTCTTCAGAACCCTGAAGTTCTAAAGAAGGGTCACTGACCTGAAACGTTAACTCTGCTTCTCTCTCCACAGATGCTGCCAGGCCTGCTGAGTGTGCGCAGCATTTCTTGTTTTTATTTCAGATTTCCAGCATCCGCAGTACTTTGCTTTTAATTTAGTGTCTAATTATACTTAACCTGTCTTGTTCCCATATTGCATTAATCCCTGGAAGTGAATTTCACAACCTTGCAACTCTCCCTGTGAAGAGGATTATCCTGCTGTTTGTTTTACATTGCTTGCATTTAATCTTTTACCTCTGGTTCCTTGTTCCCGACACTCAACTACTGAAAGCATTCAGCTTCCATCTCCCATTCCATCCCTTCATCATTTTAAACAATGATATTTTATTGCCCCATAATCTGCATTTCTCCAACTAGAAAAGACCCAACTTTTCAAATAATATTTATATGAATGTTTTACATAGAGGATTTAAAATTGAGCCTCCTGTTTTGGGACAGAGCTGGAGTCTGTCAGTCAGTCAGTCAGTCAGTGAGGGAGTGTGCGCCCCACTGCACTGGCAGGGGGGCCGGGGGGGGGGGGGGGGGGGAGAGGGGGTAGTGCCACCGGTGGAGGGAGCGTTGCACAGCACTGGTGGAGGGGTAGTGCCGAGGGAGTCCCGCACTGCACTGGTTGAGGGAGCGCTGCACTGCTGAGGCCCTATCACCCTGCTGCATTGTTTCAGTGGTTATAAAGATCCAGTGACAGGTGTAAGAAGAGCAGCAGGTCTATTCTCACCAGTGCCCAGGGCAACATTCCTCTCAAACATCACTAAATCAGACTAACTGGCCATTCACTGCTGTTTGTGGGATCTTGATGTGTACAGCCGAGTTGCTGTATAACAAGTGGGAACATAGGAGCAGGAGTAGGCCATTCAGCCTGTTGAGCTTGCTCTGCCATTCAGTCAGATCATGGCTGATCATTACCTCAACACCACTTTCGTGCAGTATCACATATCCCTTGATGTCATTAGTATCTGGGTAAATCGATTCCTGTCTTGAACATCTCAATGATTGAGTTTCCACAGCCCTCTGGGGTAGAGAATTCCACAGATTCACCACCCTCACTGAAGAAATTCCTCCCCATTGCAGTCTTAAATGGCCTATCCCTTATCCTGAGACTCTGTCTCCTGGTTCAAGACTCACCAGCCAGGGGAAACATCCTATCCACATCTACCCTGTCACGCCCTGTAAGAATTTTGTATGTTTCAATGAGATCACCTCCCATTCTTTGAGACTTTGGAGAATACAGGCCCAGTTTCTGCAATCTCTCTTCATAAGACAATCCCGCCATCCCAGGGATTAGTCTGGTGAATCTCCGTTGCACTCCCTCTATGGCAAGTATATCCTTCCTTAGATAAGGAGACCAAAACTGTACACAATTCTCCAGGTGCGGTCTTACCAAGGCTCTATACTATTGTGGCTGGACATCTTTACTCTTGTACTGAAATCCCTTTGCGATAAAGGCCAACATACCATTAGACTTCCTAATTGCTTGCTGCACCTGCATGTTAGTTTTCAGTGACTTATGAACAAGGACACCCAGGTCCCTTTGGACATCAACACTTCCTAATCGCTCACCATTTAAGAAATACTCTGCCATTCTGTATTTTTCTACCCACCTGCCACTGTGCCATTGAACTTCATTGAACGCAAAGTGTTTAAGGATGCTTCTCAGTACAAACACAAGAGCTGCAAATCAACATCCAGATGTACAGTGAAAACAAGCATGATGGGCCAAATGGCTTCCCTGCTCTGCTGCAGCAGTCTATGATACTAAAACATGGACAGGTCCAAACAGTCAAACGGATTTACAGTATCAGAGGATCATTCAGCACAGGAGACTGCCAGCACTGACTCAGTAAGAGCTATCCAATCCCCCGTTCTTTCCCCATAGCCCTGCAAATCCTCCTTCCAAGTACTTAATAAATCTCTTTGGAAAATTACTATTGTATCTGCTTCCACTTGGCTTTCAGATCATTGCAGATCACAATAACCCACCACATAAAAACATTTCTCCTCATCCACCGTGCACTACCTTCCCACCAGCTTTTCTGTCAATTATCTTAAATCTGTGCCCTCTAGTTACTGACCCTCCTGCCAGTGGAAACAGTTTCTCCTTATTTACTGGACTAGTAATCTAGAGGCCCAGGCTAATGTCCTGGGGATACAGGTTCAAATCCCACCCTGGCAGCTGGTGGAATTTACATTCAATTAAGTAATAAAATCTGGAATTAAAAGCTAATCTCAGTAATGGTGCCATGAAAACTATCAATTGTCATAAAAACCCATCTGGTTCACTAATGGCCTTTAGGGAAGGAAATCTGCCATCCTTACCTGGCCTACATGTGACTCCAGACCCACAGCAACGTGGCTGACTCTTAAAATGCCCTCAGAAATGTTCCAGGAATACACTCAGTTTGAGGGCAATTAGAGATGGGCAGCAAATGCTGGCCTTGCCAGTGATGCCCATATCCCATGGAAGAATAAAAAAATACTCGATCAAAACTGAACTCAACTTAAAAAATATTTCTCCCCTTAACCTTCTCTGCTCTAAGAAGAAATATATTAAAAAAAAACTGGATCTGGGTGTCCCAGTGCATGAATCACAAAAGGTTATTATGCAGGTATAGCAAGTAATTAGGAAAGCTAATAGGATGTTATCATTTATTGTGAGGGGAATTGAGTACAAAAGTAGGGCAATTATGCTTCAGTTATACAGGGCATTGGTGAGACCACATCTGGAATACTGTGTACAGTATTGGTCTCCTTATTTAAAAAAGAATGTAAATGCACTGGAAGCAATTCAGAGAAGGTTTACTAGACTAATAGAAACATAGAAAATATGTTTTCTATGGGCCGAATGGCCTACTCCTGCTCCACCATTCAAAAAAGATCACGGCTGATCGTCTAATTCACTACCCTGTTCCCGCTTTCTCCCCATATCCCTTGATGCCTTTTGCATTAATATATCTGTCTCCTTCTTGAATATATTTAATGACTTGGCCTCCACTGCCTTCTGCGGTAGAGAATTCCACAGGTTCACCACCCTCTGAGTGAAGAAATTTCTCCTCATCTCAGTTCTAAATGGCATACCCCGTATCCTGAGACTGTGACCCCTGGTTCTGGACTCCCCAGCCATCGGAAACATCCTCCCTGCATCTAGCTGGAGTGGGTGGGTTGTCTTATGAGGAAAGATTGAACAGGCTAGGCTTGTATCCGCTGGAATTTAGAAGAGTAAGAGGTGACTTGATTGAAACATATAAGATCCTGAGGGGTCTTGACAGGGTGGATGTGGAAAGGATGTTTCCCCTTGTGGGAGACTCTAGAACTAGGGGTCACTGTTTAAAAATAAGGGGTCGCCCATTTAAGACAGAGATGAGGAGAAATTTTTTCTTTGAGGGTTGAGTGTCTTTGGAATTCTCTTCCAGTGACGCTGGAAGCAGAGTCTTTGAATATTTTTAAGGTAGAGGTAGATAGATTCTTAATCAGCAAGAGGGGGGGAAAGGTTATTCGGGGTAGGCAGGAATGTGGAGTCGAGGTTACAATCAGATCAGCCATGATCTTATTGAACGGTGGAGCAGGCACGAGGGGCCGAGTGGTCTACTCCTGCTAATTCCTACGTATGCATATAAAAAAACTCCCTGAAGCAGAAAAGCTAGATGCAACAACTGGCACTGATAACTGTTAACATAGAGGAGCATCCCAGGGAACTTTAGAGGATCCAGAAAAGATCAATTCTGCTGCTGATGAAAAACCTCAACTTTGAACACTAACCTGCCTCTCCTCTTTTCAGATGCTGCATATTTCCAACATGGTATAGAAAAAAAAAATCTCAGACATCCAGCTCTCAACTTCACTACGCCTCACAGCCGGAGAGGGCATTTGGAGACAACAAGCCCCTAGGGTGCAGATCCCCTACACGGCAGGTCTGTGGGATGAAGCATGCAGCGGTTTAAACCATGACTGTTTCACATCAACAGCAGAGGTGTCGGGGGAGTAATGGAGACACCTGATCCTTGCTGCAATTTCCATTACTTGTGTACGGAAACTTCAAGGTCAGACTGGGGGCAGTGGCAGGGTGAAACTGGAGAGAGAAAAAGGGCAGGAAATGGAAAATACTATTGATGTTAAGCAGACGGTACTGTCTGCTCGGAGCACTTCTTTTTCTGCGTCTGTCTCTTTTCTCCAAAGCGACTCACTCTGCTGCGTCCTTCCGACACCACTTGCTTTCACCCAGCACGTCGGTATCGATGCTCACCCTCCCCTGCCCACTGCCCGGCTCAATTTTCCCTTTGGTGTGACATCGGAGCACACTGCAGACACCTGGAGACAAGCAGGACTGGAATTGGTGCTGTGGCAGAGGTGAGATTTGAAAGGACTGTGCTGGTCGCTGAGTGACTGTGCTGGTCGCTGAGTGACTGTGCTGGTCGCTGAGTGACTGTGCTGGTCGCTGAGTGACTGTGCTGGTCGCTGAGGCTGCTGGTAATCACAGAGAAGGCACGCTTGTTCCAAAAGCGTCACTCGCCCTCCAGCGACTGTGCCAAGCAACATGAGTGTTCAAGGCTGTTTGACTGTGGAAGCTGCACAACCAGTCCTGATCCTGTAACTCACCAGCAGCTACACACATTCTTCCCTACCCCTCCTAACCTCAGGGAGGGGCAACTGGATAGCACAGAGGAGCAGGAACCTCATTGATACTCCTGTTCCTAAACTGGAGTGGTGAGATCCACTCTCGTACCCCTCCCACTACCTTGGCTGAGACTAGCCAACAAACCGGTACAGCATAGGGATAGCATAGGACCTGGGGCGCTCTGGTTTGTTATCACTCATTTACAGACTACCTT